>NC_077228.1:72573860-72873860 GCF_027887165.1 Monodelphis domestica | reverse complement strand
GGGTATTCTTGGAAATTCAGGAGATTGTCATTGGGGAAATGGGCAATGGAATTATTCATTGCTTGATTCTTATTTCTGGAGTCAATCTTGCATTCTTTTTTTTTCCCAAGGAAATATCATTTCTCCTTCACTGTTATTATATAACTGATTCTTGACAATTGGGGCAGGGTAAAGGAGGGAAAAAAGAGGAGACTTGGCTTTAGAGCATTGGTTAAATAGATAATAAATCCCCAAATGTGCTAGTAACCTGAATGTAGCAGTACATCGGTGCATTTTGAGTGGTCCATTCTGAGATTTATTTTTTTTTAATTTTTATTCAATGTATTTGTTTTTCTTTTGTGAGGTGGTTTTGAGTAATAGGTCAGGATAAGTCTCCTTGCTTTAGGAATGGGAGGGCACATTGAACATTTCCCATTTTCCATCTTTTCCCCACATATTTTTTTCTGGTCAAAATTGATTTTCAGAAGATTTGTAGATACAATTAAAATATAAAAATGATTGTCATGTAGCTCTTCTTTTTTTAGTATGTTTCACTGTAAATCATGTTACTTAGTAATCTAAATGTGGAAGGGACAATAGAGGTCATCTAATGTAATACTTATATTGTAGATGAGGAAACTAACACCTGTAGAGGGTAAATGACTTATCCAAGGTCACACTGCTAGTATCAGAGCTGAGATTCTTGGTCTTATAACTCCCAGCTCATTCCTTTTATATATTTTATTACAAAATCAGTCTTTATGTGTCACCAAGAGCTAAATTTTCTAGCATTAAAATGTATATTAAAATAGTAATGTGAAATACTTTCTTTGTGTCTCTCTTTAAATTGCCCCATTAATGGTTGCCACCTTCTCCTATCTTGATCCCTAGTTCTATCTCTAAGGAAAAGCCAAACACAGAGTCTCTCAGAACAAATTAAAACTCATTAATCTAGAGCTTCTAGAAGGACTGTGAACAAGAAAATGAGTGGAAATAATTTATTAAGACTTTCAAAAGGTCTTTGAAAAGATTCCACTGTTTTGTTTTTTAAAAGGTTACTATGGAACTGGCAGTGTTAAGAAATATTTTCTCATAGCTGGAGAGTTGGCTTAGAGACAGAAAAGAGAGGGAAGGGATGCAATGATCAATTCTTTGGACAGAGCGAATTAAGAGTAGAGTCCCCTAGGAAATAGTATTACAAGAATCATTTAGCATTTTAAACAAATTATAGGGAAGTAATATGCAACCAAATCTCAAGTTTTTATGTAGGTCTAAAAAGTATTATTGGGATAGTAGCTGAACCAATCAATGCACTTTGAACAAGAGTGGAAGAGTAGTTTTCACTGTGCTCTGACACTTTTGGCAAATTATTTAAACTTTTTAAAACGATGGTTTTCTGTTCTCTATGAAGAATGAGAAAATCTGCTTCACAGGAAAAGGGATTGTTAATCCTGAAAGTGTTCCAGAGATGCTGTTATTGTCCTCTTGTTTCTAAGTTATCCAACCTACCATCACTGTCAGATACACCTTCCCAGTGCATAGGACAGTTTATGTCACTCCATTGGTCCAAAATCTGAGCTCTTTTCTGCAACTCACATAAAAGACTTCATTTCCTACCTCTGTGAAATCATTCCTGGAAAGCACTCTCTCCTCCCCTCTGTCTCTTGGAATCTATTGACTCCTACAAGAATAAGATTGAACATCACTTTCTGTGTAATACAGATTGCAGATCCAACTAAAATATCATAATGATTACCCTATGACTGTTCCACTGTAAATCATGTTACTTCATAATCTAGATCTGCAAGGGACCACAGAGATCATCTAATGTAGCCACCTTATATTGCAGATATAGAAAATTGAGGCCAATAGAGGACCTTTCTTCATCCCCTCAGCATCTAGTGCCTTCCCCTTGATGATTATTTTGTATATGTTTTGTATATACCTGTATATGGACTTGTTAGCTCCTCTGTTAGAATCTAATCTTCTTAAGGGTAGGGACTACTATTGTATCTATTATATATGTCTCAAGCACCTATCACAGTACCTAGAATACATGCATGTTTGCTTTCTTGATTTCTGAATAAAATTCAGACTACTCAATTGGATTCTAACTTACTTTGCTCCAGCTTTATTTCACACTACTATTCCTTATATATTTTATATATACCCCAGTTAAACCAGATTACTTGCTGCCTCTAATTCCCAGAAATATCCTGTTCTTTTTCCATGTCTACTCATATTGTTACCTTCAAATCGTAATGCCTCCCCATTTCTGTATTTTGAAATCCTATCCATCCTTTAGTCTAAAATGCCTTTCTTGATGAAAACTTTCAAGATTTCTCTCAGTTGGAATTGATGCTTCTTGTCTTAGCTCAAAGAGCACTCTATTTCTCTTAGGATAGTCAGTTAGCATGCATTTATTGAGCTCTAACTGTGTGCCAGACCCTGTGCTAAGACTGGAGATACAAATAAAAATAAAAGAAAGTCCTTGCTTTTCCCAAGCTCTCCCAAGGGGAGAGAATAAAGACATCTTAAGGATTTCTCCCATTGGATTTCATATTATAGTCACCTCTTAGACACATGCTTTAATTTCTTCATTAGAATATAAGCTCCCTGTGGGTAGCTAGAAGCTCAGTGGATGAAACCAGGTCCAGAGAGGAGAGGTCCTAGGTTCTAATTTGGCCTCAGACACTTCCTAGATTATGATTTTAGGAAAGTCACTTAACTGCTATTGCTTAGCCCTTACTACTCTTCTGACTTAGAACCAATGCGTAGTATTGAGTATAAGACTGAAGGTAATGGTATAAAAAATATAACCTCCCTGAAGACAGGTAACATAATTTGTTTATTATTAATACCTTTCATCAATCCCTTATACATAGTAAGTTCTCAAAGAATGTTTGTTGGGTAAACGGGTTCATTTTGGAAAGATAAAGGGTTGAGATCAATGCTTGTGAGAATCATTAAGTGAAATGTAGGAAAGTTCTCTATTTGTTCTTCTAAATCCTGGAATTAAATACTAGGTGTTAAGCTCTGAAGCTTGTAGGATGGAAATACTTTTGTAGGGAATGATGGTGTCCTAGTGCATTGAAAATACTGGATTTGGAAGGACTTCATGTATTTCTTGGATTATATTTTTTAATTCAATTCATTTTGAAGTGCAAAGTCATGAAAATATAATCCTTGCTTGTGTTGTGGAGGAGGAAGAGGGATACGATATATGGACCAATAGCAAATAGTGCTTTCTAAATGTCTCTTACTTTGTTTTCTGTCCAATTTAGGGATTTCACTCCCAGAAAATCTGTTACTTTTAGTATGCTTCAGAATTTCAAATTCAAATTTTGTTTACGAAACTATGAAGTTGAGCAGGCAATCCGGTTCTTTGGGTACTCACAATAGTTAGGTGGAATGACAACTCACTTGATCTTTTTTTGTTTATTTAAAACACAAATATGTTAGGATTTGCCAGATGATTAATAGCTATTTCATTTATAAATCAACAGTGAATTAGAAAGCACCTGCTAGTTTCCAGATACTCTGCTATGAGTTGGGGTTACAAATACAAAGAACGAAACAATCCCAAGGAGCTCTTATTCCGATAGGGGCATTTTGACTAGTAACAGTCTCCTATCTCTTGAACATTTCAACTCATATTATACCATCACCTTAAATTTAACAGGCCTGACTCTGAAGTCATTGTTTTTTACCCCAATCTATTACCCCTTCCTACCTTCCACCAGTAGCATCATTTCCCTAATTACTCAGGTCTCAAACCTTTGCCATTTCCCCCTCTTTCTTCCTTCATATTTAGTTATTACATTTTGTGAAATCTTCCTTTTGAACATCTCCTCTTTTCTCATTTATTTCTTTCATCTCTTTGCAGGACTTTATCATTGAACTCAGACTAATACCACAAATCCTCATCTCGAAATCTAGTCTTTCTCTTCTCCAATATAAACTATGTACCATCACTACATTCATTCTTGGCAAACCCTGGTTACATCATACAATGCCTTCCCTCAAAAAGGAAAAAAATATATAACTATATATGTATATATATATGTGCATACATACATACATATATATATATGTATATATATACTCTGATGTTTTATGCTTCAGTTTAATTTGGTTCCAGAAAAAAAAATATTAAACAGCTGGTATGTATAGATTTAGCAGAGGGTTCTGAAGAAATACAAAGTTTAGATGAGTCACAATTCCTTGCCTTCATATATACAGTTTTCCCTGAGGCATGCAACATTGAATATATGATGAATGCATTAACAGGATTCAAATCAAAAGGCTATATGTTTACTAAAAAAATAAAGAAAAAAGAAAAAATGATTGAGGGGATGAGAGAAGATTTCATACAGAGGAGGTGGCATAATTTACGCTCCACACTGCCTATTCAACTTCATTTCACACAAATCCCCAACATGAATTCATGTCAAACATTGTTCTCATTTCTATAAAGATATGGTGTGCCTTCCCCCTACTCAATTCTTGCTCAGTTTCCTAGGATTAGTATCTCTGTTCCCATTCTCTTTCTCGCCTGAACAAATCTCACCTATCTATCCTTCAGGGTTCAGTTAGGAACCCTTCTCTTTTATGAAACCATATACTATCACTGGAGACCTCATTGATTTCCCCTTGCTCTGAAATCCTATAGCATTTATTATCTCTCCTGAACAATTTAACACTTAATTATAGGCTGTCTTGCATTATTTGCTAATTGTTTCATGTGTATTAACTTGTCTCCCTAACTAGATTACTCAGGGATAATGTCTCATATTTTTCTTGTATCCCCTTACAACCCAAGGACAGTGCTAGGTGTTCAGTTAACGTGTTGGCTGATCAATTATAGCCCAACTGGATGTGAATATTTAAACAACCAGGCTATCATTGCTCTGAGTATGTCACAGAAATTTTTCTCTTGAAAAACCACATGGAAACACATTCTACTTTGGGACATGTAAGCATTCTGAAATTTAAACATAATTTTGTGGCAATATTCTCCAGTTAATGAGGTACGCCAATTTTCTTACCTATTCTTGATGCCTTCCTGTGATGCTCAGAGCTCACAAATGCTTTGGTAGGGGAGCAAGAGCTCCATTAGTTCTACTAAGAGACTTAGAAAGCTTTTCCTTTTAAATATAAGATAAACTTACAGCTTTCCAAGCTATCCTGTTCCATCATCCTTCTTTGTCTTCGACACTTAAACTGTCTGAAACTCAGTTTGTCCATATATAAAATGAGGATATTAATAGAAACTATGTCAAAGGTTTATTAATATCAAATGAGATAATATAGAATGTTTCAAAAGACTTTTGGAACATCTGACTTATGTAGACTAATTTACAAATCCATTTTCTTTATATAAAATATCCATTTTACAAATCCTTTTCTTTATATAGATGATAGTTATTAATATTATTTTCTAGTAGTTTTATTATTATTATACTGCTATAGTACCCTGAGCTATATAATCTCATTTAACCTTTCTCAGCCTCAGTTTCTATAAGTATAAAAGAGAACAACAATAATACATACATTATGGGTTTCTGGTGAGGATCACATGAGATTTGGTCTCATTTGAGATTAAACCATCATTTTAAAACTATATCATATCCATATGTATGCAAAATTATATATAGTTATACATGTCAACTATAGGTTCATCAGTATCTGCTACTAATATTTGTTAATATGCCAGTAATTACTGAGCTGTTAGCCCTTCATGCTCTTTTTCTATTATTAATAAATCTTGCTAGGTGGTCTGGAACACTGCCTGTTGGGGGCCTGAAAACTTTTAAATGGATGAGGAGGGTGTGTGTAGGGTACTCAGTCTGGTATGAGGAATTTTCTCTATCTCATCTAGGCAGTACCTTCTGTAGGGACTGGTAGCAGGGTACGTAAGGCAATGTATCAGATGTGAATCTACCTTTGCTCTGTTTTATTGCATGCATTTATCTGAATTTCTATGGAATATATTCAAAATAAAGTTTAACAGCTCTTTCAATTGAATTCTCCATTTGCAATTTTTTTCATGGATACCCAGATGACTTCTCTCTCTCCTTTGGAGACACATCGACAGATGGGAAGATCACAATTCCAGATTATCTCAGTTATATTTGCCAATTTATTGAAGGGATGTTCACATCCTGGCAAGGGAAGAGGTACCGAACAAGAATTCCTATAGGTTCCAAAAGAAGATCTCTAGTTATGGGCATACCACATTGAGGCAATTGGGAAGGTGTGCTTTTCCTATTTGGGGATTCTGGGGCCTCATATAGCAACCTTTCCCTTCCTCCTATGCCCAATTATTTATAGGAAGAAAGATAGTATGGAAGAGACTTGGAATTGATGGATGGAGACTCCAGCCTTAGCTTTGACATTTAACTAGTTTGTCTACTCTGGGAGTCTTTAACCTCTCTGAGACTCAGTTTCTTCATCTTTAAAATGAGACAAAGGTACTTGAACTACCTACTGCACAGAATTCTACAAGTGTTTTGGCAACTGTAAAACATTCTATAAGCACTGGCTATTGAGAGAAGTATCTTTTAACTATTTCTGAGCACCTAGAGAAATAACTTTCACTGAATGTCTAACTGGAATGACAAAAGTTATGTTTTCAAAGGAATCTGGCAGGATTTGTATGAAATGATGCAAAGGGAAGTAAGTAGAACCAGGAGAACAATTAATGTGATAATATCATATAAGCAAAGACTTAATATCTTAGACCAATGCCAGGACTACTGTGATTTGAAAAGACTAATGATGAAATATCTCACTCACGTCCAGATAAAGAGGTGATTGACTCAAGATGCAGAATGACATATATGCTTTTGAATATGACCAATGTAGAACTTTGCTTGATTATACATATTGAATAAAAGGGTTTGTTTTTCTTATTTCTTTATTTTCCCCCCAGTGGTGAAGGATGACAGAGGTATGTAGGAGAGAAAGTGAATGCTTGTTGGTTTTTTAAAAACAATATTTTTATTTTTTCCAGATTATATGTGGATATAATTTTTAATATTCAGTTTGGGGCATTTTGCAATCAATATTCTTTCCCCCCACCAAAAAGATACATACTATGACTTACATTGTTCATATATTATCATATAATGCATATTTCCATGTCATGTGAAACAAGACACATTACTCACACTAGAGAAAAATTCATGGAAGAAACAAAGTGAAGACTAGTATGTTTCAATCTGCATTTGGACTCTCTGTTCCTTGGGTGGATATCCTTTGTCATCACGAATCATTTGGAGTTGTCTTGGATCCTTGCCTTGTTGAAAAAAGTTAAGTTGTTCAAAGTTAATCATTATATGTTATTGCTGTTACTGTACACAATGTGCTTCTGGTTCTATGCACTTCACTTTGCATCAGTTCATGTAAGTCTTTCCAGGCTTATGTGTGTTTGTGCTTATCTTGTTTGTCATTTCTGATAGCACAATAATATTCCATTATAATTTTATACCACAACTTTTTCAGCCATTCCCCAGTTGATGGACATCCTTTCAGTTTCCAATTCCTTGCCACCACAAAAAGAGCTATTATGAATATTTTTGTGCAGATAGGTTCTCTCCCCCTATCTTTAATTTCTTTGTAGTGTACTATAGACCAAGTATTGATATTGCTGGGTCAAAGAACATGGACAATTTTATAGCTCTTTGGGTATGGTTCCAGATTGCTCTCCATAATGTTTGACTTGTTGATTTTGTTTTAAATCTTGACTTCTGTCTTAGAATCAATAATGAATAAGGCAGAAGAGCTATAAGGGCTATGTGATGGGGGTTAAGTGACTTGCTTGAGGTCACAGAGCTGAAAAGTATCTGAGACCAAATTTGAACCCAGAACCTCCTGTCTCTAGGTCTGGTTTTCAAATCTGGTTCTCAAATCACTGAGCCACCTAGCTTCCCCCTCATATTGTTGATTTAAAAAAAAGTGAAAAATCCTGGTCATCCCAGGACCAGATGAGATGTTTTCTTCATTTCTCTCTGTTTCTTTCTTCACCCTTTTGCTGCCAGCCAATTTTAAAAGTTTTGTACTGTTTTCCCTCCCTCTCACACTTCCAAACTTACAAGTTCATCTGAAGGACTTTGCTATGCCATGTACTAGGACACAACACCCAAGGTCAAAACGAAATGAGAAAACAAACTGCTGTGAGGCAACATGGGATCTGAAATGGAAAAAAGTAAGACAAACCTCTATATGCAGATAACCTTGTGAGAACTTTGAACTGTAAGAGGAAGAAAATGATAACCATAAGTAGAATATTGACTTCTACCCTCATCATGGACTGATTTTTCTTGAAGAGGAGGCTTCATAGTCTAGTTTTGTGTACCTGTGGCATATACATGTTGGTCATATGCTTCCATGATTCCATATATTTCCCTCCACAGTGATTTATTCGCTTCTACTGTTTCTTCTGCCAAGAATGTCCAATTGGTCATTGTCCCTTTGTTCTTTCTTGTTTTCTTGTTTGTATGGTATTGGTGTCTCTTGTGCCCAACCCAGAGCCAGACACAGAGATGGATTTTAATAAGTGTAAGTTGCTGAAAATTACATTTTACTCTAATTGGATTCCTTAAAGGTCAATAACACTTGTTAGCTGTTGAACCTAACTATATGGTTGGGGACCTCTTTCTCCATGGCTTGTAAGAAGGCTATTGTGAGATATTAAGAGATATTTAGGCAGAGAAGATATCTGTGGTTTAAAGGGTTATGCCTTGAGGATCATAGATTTTAAACTGGAAGGAACCTAAGAGATCCTCTATTCTTTTTTTTTTTTTTACAGATGAGGAGACTGAGACCTAGAGATATTTAGTGAGTGGCCAAAGTCACATAATACCAAATGGAAATGGAAGGATTTGAACATGTTTCTTTTGGCAGAGAATCTAGCACTCAGTGAAATATTCTGTCTTTGATGGTGTGGAATGATGATATTTCCCTACTTAAGTACTCAGTTTATAATATGCTATTTTGAATTCGTTACCCTATTCAAATATTCAGTTGCTTTTTAAAGCCCTGTTTGATCCTTTGTAACCCCATTTGAGGTTTTCTTGTAAAAAAAAACTGGAATGGTTTGCTATTTTCTTCTCCATCTCATTTTACAGATGAGGAAATTGAGGCAAACAATGTTCAATGACTTGCCCAGAGTCACCATCTAATAAAGAGTCAGTCTGAGGCCATGTTTAAACTCAGGAAAATGAATCTTTCTGACTCCAGATCTGGTGCTCTATCCAATGCACCACCTACTTTCCCCTATAAATGGGTATATTGGCAGCTTGATGGCTCAGTGGATAGAGTACTAGGTCTGAAGCCAGTAAGGTCTGAGTTCAAATTCAGCCTTTACAAGTGGTATGGCTGTTGGCAAATTATCTAACTTTTATTTGCCTCTGTTTCCTCATCAGTAAAGTGAAGATAATAAGACCTAGTTGTTGTAAGGATCAAATGAGATAATATTTGTAAAATCCTTTGATAATGTTAAAGCATCATATAAATGTTGGCTATTATTCTTATTATCAGTTCATCATGTGTATGTTTCCCCATTTACATTATAGACTCTTAAGGAAAAGGCTCTTTGGTAACCTCTCTGACTTTTCTATCTTCTCTCACTATCTAAAAAAATTCTCACCCCCAGTAGGTGTTCAGTCAAAGCTGTCTATTGATTATGACTGGCTGTATATTTATCATATCTGCCCCATTGTGTTGCCAAAGCAACACCAGCTACCTGTGACCTCACAGCAGGAGGAAGCGCCTCAGGAGGGTCACCAGGCCTCATTAACTCAGTACCTTGCCATATGGAGCTACTTGATCATCTTTTTTTTTTGTTTTGTTTTCCCCTTCCCTTGCCTTCATATGGCAGCTATAATAGCTAGACCATGAAAGAACTACTTTTTAGCCTGGAAGAATGACTGGAGTTCTCAAAGAGTGGAGGGTGACAGGGATTTGCCCTGAGCGTGAATTCCCAGATAATAACCTAAGAGCTGAAGAGACTGTGAAGTTTGTAAACTTCTTTGTACAGAGTGACTAATCCCTAGAGGCTCCCTTGTCATCTCTTTACTCCAGTATTCTTTTAAAGAAATAAATGTGAGTCTCAGAGAGTCCTGGTTGATGGGAGATTGAGCTCCTGCCTCCAGGATCCCCCCACCCCCACTTACAGGTGATCAAATCTTATTAATTCAACCTTGTGACAATGGTTCTCCCATCAGTCATCTTCTTTCCACAACCGCCACCTACCTTATTGCTGACCCTGGTACCTTCCCCTGGACTAGCATAATCAGATTCTCACTCTTTTCTGCCTCTTCCTTCTCTAATCCCTCCTAAACACATCAGAATAATCTTTCATACAGAGATTTGACCATGACCATTATTACCCTGCTGAAAACATCACTGACTCCCTGTGTAATAAAATACTAACTTCTGCTTGAAATTTAAATCCACTTCTATAATACTGACTTAACCCACCTTTTTCACCCTGCTCTCTTTCACTCACTCTGTATTTATGACTGCATTTGTCTTTCATGCCCGGAACACCAATAACAGTCTTCATATAAGCCATGGAGAAAGAGGTCCCCAACCATATAGCTAGGTTCAACAGTTCAAGTGTTATTGACCTTTAAGGAATCCAATTAGAGTAAGAGGTAATTTTGGTCAAATTTGAATGTAAATTCTTCCCCTCAACCTTACCACACTTGTGTTTTTGCACAAATAAGAGATGCAAACAAATACCAACAATTTAGAGACCTCCAAAACTTTCCACTCTAGAGCCATAAACATATTGTCTCTTTATTCTCCTTTTTGTTCATGGCTCACCTCTTCCAGGAAGCCTTCTTTGATCCTTCTGATCACAATAATCTTTTTCTTGATTTAGCCTTTTTTGTATTTCCTCTGCCTCTTCACATTCTACCATCTGTCAAATTATTTTACTTCTGTTTGCCTCTGTTTCCTCAACTGTAAAAGGAGAGAATAATAACACTTACCTGTCATGGTTGTTTTGATGATCAAATGAGATAATATTTGTAAAGTCCTTTGACAGTCTTAAAACACTATATAAAACTGTGTAAACCTTTTGATCCAGCAGTACTACTCAAGTTTATTTCCTAAGGTGATCAGGGGAAAAGGAAAAGAACCTATGTGTTCTAAAATATTTTATAGAAGCTCACTTTGTGGTAGCAAACAACTGGAATTTGAGGGAATGTCCTTTAGTTGGAAAATGGCTGAACAAATTGTGGCATATGATTGTGATGGAATATTAATGCATGTTAAGAAATGGTGAACAGTTTAATTTTTCCCTTTATTTTTTAAAGCATTTTCCCATGGTTACATGATTCTTGTTTTCTCCCTCCCCTTTTATCTCCCCCCTGTTGGAACTGAGAAGCAATTCCACTGGGTTATACATGTAATATCACTCAAAACTTATTTTAATATTATTCATTTTTTAAATCTTTTAAAACCAGAATCCCAAATCATGTACCCTTATGAATAAGTTATAAATCACATATTTTCTTCTGCATTTCCACTCCCACAGTTCTTTATTTTCATGTAGAGAGCTTTCTATCTCATAAATCTCCCAGGATCATCCTGGATCATTGCATTGCTATTAGTAGCAAAGCCTATTATTTGATCATTCCATAGTGTTTCAGTTACTATGTGCAATCTTCTCCTGGTTCTGTTCATTTCACTTTGTATCACGGAGATCTTTCCAGTTTATATAGAAATCAAGCAGTTCATCATTTCTTACAGCACAACAGTATTTCATCACCATCATATACCACAATTTGTTTAGCCATTCCAAAATCAAGGGACAACTCCTATTTTCTAAATTTTTGCCAACACAAAGTACGTGGCTATAGATATTTTTGAACAAATATTTCTTTTTTATCTCTTTGGGGATACCAAACTATTAGTGATATTGCTGGATCAAAAGGCATGCAGTCTTTTAAAGCCCTTTAGGCATAATTCCAAATTGCCTTCCAGGATGGTTGAATCAATTCCACCAGCAATGAACATTATTCTTTGGTTTCATGATTCATATTCTTTCCCTCTCCTCCACCCACCCTTCCTATAGCTGACACACAATTCCACTGGTTATTACATGTGTCCTTAATCAGAACCTATTTCCATGTTGATGTTTGCACTAGGCTGATCATTTAGAGTCTATATCCCCAATCATATTCCCATCGAACCATGTGATCAAGCAGTTGTTTTTCTTCTATGTTTCTCTTGTCACAGTTTTTCCTCTGAATGTGGATAGTATTCTTTCTCATAATTCCCTCTGGAGTGTTCAGAATCACTGCATTGCCACTAATGGGGAAGTCCATTACATTCGATTGTACCACAGTGTATCAGTCTCTGTGTACAATGTTCTCCTGGTTCTGTTCCTTTCATTCTGCATCACTTCCTGGAGGTTGTTCCAGTTCACATGAAATTGCTGCAGTTTATTTAAAAAACAATTTTTTTTAAACTCTTACCTTCTGACTTTTTATTGACTCCAAGGCAGAAGAGTGGTAAGGGCTTGGCAATGGGGGTTAAGTGACTTGCCCAGGGTCACACAGCTTGGAAGTGTCTGAGGTCAGATTTGAACCTAGGACCTCCCATCTCTAGGCCTGTCTCTCAATCCACTGAGCTACCCAGCTGCCCCCAAAATTGCTCCAGTTTATTATTCCTTTGAGCACAATAGTATTCCATCACCAACATACACCACAATTTGGTCAGCCATTCCCCAATTGAAGGGCATCCCCTCATTTCCCAATTTTTGGCCACCACAAAGAGCACAACTATGAATATTCCTGTACATGTTTTTCCTTATTATCTCTTTGGGTACAAACCCAGCAGTGCTATGGCTGGATCAAAGGGCAGACAGTCTTTTAGCGCCCTTTGTGCCTCGTTCCAAATTGCCCTTCAGAAAGGTTGGATCAATTCACAATCCCACCAGCACTGCATCAATGTCCCAACTTTGCCACATTCCCTCCAGCATTCATTACTTTACATTGCTGTCATGTTAGCCAATATGCTAGGTGTAAGGTGATACCTCAGAATTGTTTTCATTTGCATCTCTCTGATTATAAGAGATTTAGAGCACTTTTTCATGTGCTTATTAAGAGTTTTTATTTATTTAACTGAAAATTGACTATTCATGTCCCTTGCCCATTTATCAATTGGGGAATGGCTTGATTTTTTTTACGATTGATTTAGCTTTTTATAAATTTGAGTAATTAGACTTTTGTCAGAGGTTTTTGTTATGAAGATTGTTTCCCAATTTGTTGCTTTCCTTCTATCCCAGTTTTGCCACATCCCCTCCAACATTTATTATTTTCCTTTACTGTCATATTAGCCAATCTGCTAGGTGGGAGGTGGTATCTCAGAGTTGTTTTGGTTCATATTTCTCTAATCAGGAGGGATTTAGAACACTGTTTCACATGATTAGTGATAGTTTTGATTTCTTCATCTAAAAACTGCCATTTCATATCCTTTGATGATTTGTCAGTTAATTTTTTAAAAAGTAGAAAGACCAATATGAAGTTATAAAGAGTGAAATGAGCAGAATCAAGATAACATTATATATAGAAACAGTGGTGTTATTTGAAGAATGAGTTGTGCATATCTATCTCCAGAGAAAGAACTGATAAATAGAAATAAACAAGACATAGTTTTATCTATACATATATCTTTTTGTCAAATGAAGTCTTCTCTAGGGCAAGGATAGGAGAGACGGAAGAAGTTACCTGGGAGTTTTAATGTAACAGATAAATGTTTTTTAAATACTATATAAATGCTGGTTATTATTATAGTAGATTATAAGAACCTTGAGGGTAGGAGATATGTCATTTTTTATCTTTGTGGCAGCTTAGTAAAAGCTGATTGAATTGGAATAATCTCCTCCTCAAAAAAACAGGTCCTACAGATATGATTCTGCTGTTTTGCTTCCCTCTTTTTTTTTTAATATTGTGACAGCAATTTGCTGTGCAAATTGGGGGTGACCTTTAGGTGTCGGGAAATTGCCCATGCTTCCGGTTGGTTCTTGGACTGAAGCCATCTCCTAGGCTGGAGCAGCACAAGCATTTTGAAGGTGTTCTGCACGTAGAATCTGTGCCCTCATTAATGAATGCAGTTCAGCATGCTTTGTCTCTCATCATCTCTTCCCCCGCTTCTTCTCTGAAGATTTATATGATGTGGACAATTGTGCTTTCCTCACCTTGTCTCATGTAGGGTCACCTTGACAGACGTAGTTTTTGGCTTGGGAATGGTTTTCTGTGACAGGCACCAGTCCGAAGGAGGAGAATTTATATCTTTGGAATGCGAAGGTTTAGGGGCCTCTCAATTGGTGGCTTATCACTTGTGTTTTATGTCGGTGGGCATTAGATGCCCCTGGGTGGGTGAGATTGAACAGGAGAAGCTTACATTCCAATTCTGTCCAAGTCAGCGCTGACCCTATAGGCAGAGGTCCTAAAAGTGAGAAAGGTAAGGAGGAATCCTTCGCATTTTGAACTTAGCTCTATCATCAGAGTGACTCCTTTCTCAGTGACCTATAAGAAGCTTGAATAAGATTAATGGTGTTTTGTCTTGTTGTTTTCTGTTGTTCATGGCTTTTCCTTCTCCCCAATTAATGACCCCAATCGCCTTCCTCCAAAGGATACGATGAAGCTAGTGAGGCAGGACGTGGTATTTAGCAGTGTCTTGTCCATAGTAGGCACCTAATAAGTGTTTGTTGACTGGTTGTGCCTAACGTACTGTACTGTACTCCACTATCAGGCGATGAACACAGGTATGTAGAACCTTCTTCATGTCCTGTCTACTACAATCATTTTCTATTTGCTTGCAAAAATATTTAAGGCTATTTTTTTGTTTGCATAAACACTGATTTCTATAAGATTTAGCATACAGAAGGGATGTTAGTGACCACTGAAGCCAACCTCTCCCACTTTACAGATGTAAAATGTAAGAGGTCAAATGACTTGGTCAGGGTCTCATAGATAGAAAGCTTTGCCTGCTCCAAACTGTGCTTGATCAATTCTTCTATGGGTACCCAAACTATTGACAGAAATTTTGTATTAAAAAATGTTGACTGAAATGAGATCAATTTATTCCCAAACAAACTGGGGGGTCTAATGATTCAGTGCTGCCATCACAGGATTAAGACTGAGATGAAGGGGGCAGCTAGGTGGCTCAGTGGATTGAGAGTCAGGCCTAGAGATGGGAGGTCGAGGTTCAAGTCTGGCCTCAGACACTTCCCAGCTGTGTAACCCTGGGCAAGTCACTTAATGCCCATTGCCTAACCCTTACACTCTTCTGCCTTGGAGCCAATACACACAGTATTGACTCTGAGACTGAAGGTAAGGTTTTTTTTTTTTTTTAAAGACTGAGATGAAGAACAAAATACCTTGTTTATTGGTATGAACTGGATTTTTCTTTAAATGTCTTTATAAAATGAATGCATGATGCAACAATCCAAGACAACTCTGAGGACCTTATGAGAAAGAATGCTTTCCACATCTAGAGAAAGAACTGTGGGAGCAGAAATTCAGAAGAAAATCATATGGTTTATCATGTGTTTATATGGATATAGGACTTGGGGTTTGGGTTTTAAAAGATTATTCTATTACAAAAATGAATAATATGGAAATAGGATTTGAGTAATAATAATAATAATAATATATATATGTACATATATATATAACCCAGTGAAATTGTCAACTCGAGGAGGGGGGCAATAAGAGGGAAGTGAGATAACAAGAATGATGTAACCATGGAAAAAATTCAAAAATGAAAAATACAGTGAAACAAAAATAAAATAAAATGAGTGCATATAGGTAACACCCTAAAGAATATTTGAACCTATTTTTAAAATTGGTTTTAATTTCAAATGTATACTTTTTTTCTTCCATATGACCAAGAATAAAAACTAATTACCAGACTATAAACTCCTTGTGAGGAAGAACCATGAATGAATCAATGAACGAATGGAACAAAGTAATATTTTTAGTATCAGTGTTCAGTGTGCATCCAGGCTAGGACTACTAGAAAAGAAATTTAGAAGAATAAGTTGTTAATCAGAAGAGAGTGAGAGGAGCCTCTATTTTGTCTGTCACCATGTTACTCTACCACTCCCAGCAGAAAAAATCAGAATCTGAATTTTATAGAGAATAATTATTCATCTCTCCTACCTTTTGTTGTCCTGTGGTCTGATGCAAATAACCTTTCTTTGGCAAGGTCATTGGCTTCTCTATACTACGATGCTATCTTAGAATATCTTTTCAAAACAGGGTTCTAATTTTTTGATTGTTTGCCCCACCTCTGTATTTTTAAAAAAAATCTTACCTACTTTTGAATAAAAGATGGGAGAGAGAGTGATCTGTAACCAGTATAAGCATCTGAGAGGAGGTAGCAAATGATCTGGATCTGGGGATCAAAGCCTGTCTGACTTTGAGCAAGTCATTTGCCTCAGTTTTTTCATCTGTAAAAATATGGAGGTTTGGACAAGAAACCCACTAAGGTCCCTTCCAGTTCCACCTCCGTGATTTCCATTCACATAAGCAGTAACTACCATAATTCATAGCCATATAAAAAAGAGTATGCACTCCAACGTAAGGGGATTCTTCATACACCGGAGGTCCCATATGCTTCTTTAGCTCCTTCCCAAGTGTGATGAGCTCACTTAAACCTGAGGGTCACTCTAGCAGTTCCTCTTCATGTCCCAAAGGTCAGAGTATATAAGAATATTTATTATTTTTTCTTCTTAGCTCTCTTGTCATCACTCTCAAGGGCTTCAGTACTTTAGCCTGAGGGGAACAGAACTATGGAAAGACTTAGGACCCTTGTCAGGGTAGAGCTCTGGCTCTCAGCTCCCTTGGAGCAGCCATCAAGTTTGTGGAACTGTCTACGCTCCGCCCAGAGGTCCCTAGATATTGCTAGTAATCAGGTTGACAGGAAGCAAAGGCATTTCCACTCCCTGGGTTTCTTTTCAGGCAGCATTACGCTTCCGATTCCCCAAGAACAGGCCCGTGTCACCTTTCATCCATCTCTTCCTCCTATTTTACTTCTATTGCCATTCTTTTGAACTCTCCAAGTTCCTTCCATCTCTTGGTAATAGAAGGGGTCAGCCTGCTACTTTCTTGTCCCAACTCACTCTTAAAAGCCATCTTGGCACGATGAAAATGGGATTTGGCAGGTGCCGATAGGGTCCTCATTGATTACTTTTTTTAACCCATGATCTTCAAAGTACTTCAGGTAGAGATAGGACTTCCTCCCCTTAGGAATTATGCTTTCTGCATCTGCCAAGAAAAGAAAGCCCTGCCAGGATAGCACTAAGTGGGTTGGAAGGTTGTCTCATTTTATTTCATCTGCTGTGGTCTCAGTAGGTAGCTCTCTCCAGCCATCATTCATTTCAGTTTAACTCCACTAATATCAGGGATAAGCATCAGGGAACTAACTCCTTGGTATGGAGTCGGAGGACCTGAATTGATGTCTGTTCTGTACCACTTACTACCTGTGTGACTTTGGACCAGTCATCTTCCCAACTATTCTGGGCTTTGGTTGTTGCTATTTTAACCTAGAAAAAGAAAAAAATGGGGCTAGACTTCTTTGAAGGTTCTTTCCCTTCAAAACCTGTGATTCTGCTCTGTGACTTACTAAGCAGGATAGCATGAACTCAAAAATGGCTCCAGTGTCTCCTTTTACCAGAGGACACATTAGGTGAAATCAAAAGATATGTAGTCAAAGCATACGGCAAAGTGAGTGACAAGAAGATTCTCCACTGCATTTGTATGACCAATATGAAAGATACACGTAGGAACACACCACATAGTAGGCGCACATGTAGAAAATGTCTCTAACTGGGGGAAATGTATGGGAGGGAAGATTTTACATGTCCTTCCCAAACTTAGTCCAGTTGTCAAATTCTAAAAATGGAATACTCTCTCCATCTCTGAGCATCTTACGTGTGTGCAAATAGGTCTAATCAATGAAAATCTATTAAGCACCTTCTACATATCCTGTCTTAAGTTGGAAACTGAAGTAAAACCACACAATAGAAAGTTTTATGCCCTGAGAAATCAGGAGAATTTCAGCTGTAAAGTCTGTAGGTGACTCGAGGTTCTGCCTGAATCTGTCAAGCTGATGCTAGAGCAAATTTGTCCAATTAGTGGAGGCCTCTTTGCAGTGACTGATCTTGATTCATTAGTTCATCCAATAGAACTCCAATAGTTAAGAGGAAAGAGTTGGTGCAAATGTATTTTGCAAGCAGCAGCTTATCCAGGTAAGCTCAAAGAAAGCTTTTGTGACTAAAAAAAGGCTGGCTAAAATTCTTCTCAGCTGGAAGCTCTCACTTTTCCCCAATTTCCTGTGGGAGTCCTGTGAATATTATCTCATAATAATGTGCCTCTTGTATTCATTTGTAAATGGGGTCATAGTGGTGAATCCTGAAAGCCAGGAGAATTAAGTAACTTTTAGAACTGATATTAGGGAAGTAAAAAAGAAACTTGTTTTTATTTGCTTTGTTGCCTTTTGTTTTTGTCCCATAACTATGTCTTCTTAATAACCCTACCCATATTGAACCTCTCCCATCCTGAATAATGAAGAAAAACATTTAATTAAGCCAGCAACCCAAAGACACATTCTGTCATTGTAGATTACATTCCACTTTGCTGTACTAAGTCCCCATTGCTGTATCAGAGGAGGAAGGAATTGCTTCTCTCTAAGAGGGAGACTATTCATTATAATTGATGAGAGTTCAGCCATTTTTAGGGTTGTTTATTCACATCATTGTGGTTATGTATATTGTTCCTTTGGGTCAGTTTTGTTCACTGGGCATCAGCTCATGCAAGTCAAAGGAGAGCCTTTTCCATGTGATTATACAGGTGCATTTTGATCAGTGTTTCGCTTTTGAATTTTCATCTCTGAATGAATCCACACCAAGAAAACCTTTTGTAATGGTAGAGACAAGTAAACTTTCACTTTGACAAAGGGGCATGATGATGCCCTATCTACAGGGATTAAAGAACTAGTCAGCAAAGTTCAGATGAAATTCCTGTTCTACTGTGAAATGTGGGTCATTGTGTACCACAGCCCAATGGCTCACTCATCAGGGTGTATGAGATAACTTAAGGCAGGTAGATGTGCTTAACTTGAGATCCATGAACTTTAAAAAATGGATAACATTTCAATATTAGTTTCCTTTGAAATCCTATATATTGTCATGCATTTAAAATATTATTCTGAAAAGGGATATAATAGAAGGGTTTTTTTTTCCCCTGAGAAAGGATAAAAATGTAATTCTGGTAAGAATTATTCTAGGTTTTGTTAGACTCCCAGCCAGAGGAATCCATGACAAACAAAAGGATAAGAACCACTCGTTGAAGATTTTTATGACTAATTTAGAGAATGCTTCTTAGGGATTTTCAGAAAGAAGCACTTTGACTATTACTTGGTACCACTGGTTTGGGAAGATTTACAGAAGACTCCTGAAATTAGAAACTTAAGGGAAGGCAGGAAGATTTGGGAATCACCTGTCTACTGAAACATGCATGAATACTTGCAGGTCAGAGTGTATATTTATCAAAACTGTTTTCATTTAGCAGTTTTTGTAAGATTGTCTCTTTATATGGAATCTTCTCAGTCTTCTGTTTTAGGAAGATTGCTTAAGACAGTTTTCAAAAAATCAAGGCAAAAAAGAGAAAGAATAGAGATGAGAACTTTGAGAAGTGACTGTGGCAAGAGAATGAGAAGGGAAAGAATACAGATAAGCAAGAGGAGGGGACTTTTGAGAAGGAAGAGTAGAATTAAGAGAGGGGAATGGAAAGGGTGATTAGGACTAAAATGGGGAGAGGAGCAGGGCAAGGAAGAAGAAGAAAAGTGTATTAAAATAAAAGAGGAAGAAGGGACAATAGGTAGCATGGCAGATAGATAGCCAGGCTTGGAGTGAGGAGGACTTAGATTCAAATCTAGTCTCTAGTAGCTCTTCTCTCTTAGAATTGAAACTGACAGAAGGTTGACAAAAAAAGAAAGGAAGGAAAGGAATGAAGACTGTGGAAAGGTAGAGAACATTGAGGAAAAAGAATAGGAGACAAGAAGAAAAAGAGGAGAAAGAAGAAAATAGAGAAAGGAGAAGGATGAAGGAAACAGGGAGTAAGAGAGGGAGGGGATCAGGAGGAAGGAGAGAGAGAGAGTCCAGACACTAATTGCCCAGTGTTCATCCTATTTTTGGTACAACCATCCCGAATGGTATAGGAAGTTCTAAGGGACCTGACTCCCTAAGCATGGCTGCTTCAACATTCTTTTCAAGTTACTTAAAAGGTTAGGAAGAAGAAAAGCAAGGAGGGAGCAGAAAACCAAAATACCCTTCACATTTCTGTGGTTTCTTTTGAGTTGAAAATGGCTTTTTAACCAGCGCCTCCATCCAGAACCTTGTTGCCATGGTTACCAACTTCCCGCTTTGCAAGGCTATGACAGCGGGACTCAGGAGATCGGATTGCTGACCCAGAAAATGAAATGGAAGAAGTTTTTGTTTCCCGGCATGTAAATGTTAAACACGCACATGCACCCACATACACAACGCACACGCACACGGGCACACACGCAGACATTTGTGTTTACTGAGGGGAGTGTTTCTCTTCCTTATTAGTTTCATCCTCATGCACTAGAAGGAAGAGCAATCCAAGAGCGGCTTGGCTGGGCACCTGCCAAGCATTCTGTTCTCATGCAGGAATTGCCCTGAGGATTGCCCCCCTCTAGCTTACTGCCAGAGGGCTTGGCCAAGGACACACCCGCCTTCTGCTGATTCCATTTTTAAAGCGCTTCCAATATTGCCTGAGCGTTCTCACCATATGCCTTCTGTTCCGCTCTGTGGAGTAAAGGTGTTTCTAAAGTTGGGCATACATAACATTTTTTACAAATCATATGCATGGAGGGAGTTCATCATTGGAAGAAACCCAATGGTAAAACCTTTTCTAAGTAGAAGAATATCTTTTTGACTGCAAATCAGGAGCCTAATGCTGTGGAAAGCAGCCTGGATTTGGAATCAGAGGATCAGGTTTTGAATACTAGATCTCTTACTACCTGGGGGATGCTGGGTATATGGCTTAGCCTTTGAGATTCAGTTTCCTCACATTGAAAATGGAAGAGTTAGAAAATATGATAAGATATTTGAGGTCCCCTCCCCCGAACTCAAACTCAAATCTGTGATTTTATTGACTGAAAGAATCTACAGGTCAATTTAGATAATAGTAATAATTAAAAATATTAAATGAAATATTTAAAAATTAAATAAAATTAAAATTAATTAAAAATATAAAATAATGACAATAATTGCTAACATTAATAAAATACTTTAAGATTTACAAAGGACTTCACAAATATTATCTTATTTTTTATCCTCCCAACAATCCTGGGTGATCCATGATATTATCTCTATTCCCCCCTTCCCATGAAGAAACTGAGGCAGAAAGAGAATAAATTACTTGCCCAGAATTATATCTGAAGCTGGATTCAATTTTTAGCTCTTGAATTTTCGTTAAGTGGGATGTGTCTGTTCTGGGTTACTTGAGTTAACTTCATAGATAATCAGTTTTAGGACTTTGAAGACATTTGGTCTAACTCCCTCATTTTATAGATCAGAAAATTGATACCTGAGAAGTCAAAGTGAATTGCCTACTTGACTAGTGTCTGAAGTGGGAATTCCTTCTTTGTATTCATTTTTTAAACCCTTACCTCCTGACTTAGAATCAATACTATGTATTAGTTCCAAGGCAGAAGAGCAGTAAAGGGCAGGCAATGGAGGTTAAGTGACTTGCCCAGAGTCACATAGCTAGTAAAGTGTCTGAGGGCAGTTTTGAACCCAAGACCTCCCATCTTTAAACCTGGTTCTCAATCTCCTGAGCCACCTAGCTGCTCCCATGGATTGGAATGGGAATTCCACTCAAGGTCTTCCTGTTTCTTGGTCCATTTAAATATTACTTTTATTTACCCCTCTCCAGTTCTAGATGATTGAGCCAAGTTTGCAGAGTGACACTTAGACACCTTATAATAAATGATCCCTTGAAGGGCATGAAAAGCTAACTGGGGGAAGCTTCCACAGTACTACTTAGGCCAGTGATATCTACTCATGAACCCTCTGTGAATCCAAATTGGAGATTCTGGAGGAAAAGCTTTCTGTCCTGACAGATCCAACCTGCCTGATCAGGGTGCTGATGGATTCTATCCACAAAGCAATGTTCACTCTGCAAATCGGGTTGTCATGGTAACCACTATTAGATCACTACTGTGTACATTCAAAGATAGGATATACATATCAGAGACTCAGCCTATTTCTAAAAGAAAGAGGAAAAACCTGGGTGGTTTCTGTGAATGCTTGTATTTTCTAATGCGGATCTACATTTGCATTTGCTTAGAAGGGGATGGATAAAGGAGGCATTTATATAGTATTGTTAGTTTTGCAAAGTACTTTCACATACTTTATTGCATTTAAGATTTTCAACAGCCCAGTGAAGAAAGTATTATAACTCTCATTTCACAAATGAGGACACTGAGGCTCAAAGAGAGTTGTTATATACCCAAGGTCATAAGGCTAGTGAGAAATAGCAGGATTTGAAAACATATTTCCTCTCACAACTCCATGTTGTTTCTTACACTTTCATAATTCTTAAATGACAGCTTGCTATCCTGGAGAGGTGGCCAATAAAGAGACTCAGGAGACCTGAGCTGAAGTCTCATTTCTAGCACATAGTAGCTTTGACCCAGGGCAAATCACTTCACCCATAAGTGAGTGCCCTAAGCTGATTGTTGTATAGCAGGTGCTGATCTACATTGGAGGAAGACATTCCTCACTTGTACTATACTCTATATACTTTATACTATATGTACTAAGTGTATATGTATAATATACATATATATATATGCTAATGGATTCAAAAGCCTGCTAAAGAAGGAAAAGGAAAATAAGAAAAAAGATTGAATGAATCTGATATCAGATAGCAATCAATCCTAGCTGGTGCTAAAAATGCATTATCATTAGGATTTTACAAATAAGTAATAGTGACAGGACTTCGAAAACACCTTGAGAAGCAATTTGGTCTATTCTCCCTCTTTTCTGGAAGGACCACACCCCAAGGGATTCCAGAGAATAATGAACCTATATTTAATTGTCCACATACCTAAAACTTCCATTGGTTCTAAAGGGCTTTCTGATCACCCCCGGTGGCTGTTCTCTCTCTATTCTGGTTATCCATCTGTTTTGTCATTATGCTGATTCGATTACCCAAATCTTTGGCTTCTTTTTTGACCCTACACGATATTTATGTCTTTTGCCCTTTGGACCTCATATTATTGCATTTCTGACTTACATTTGTCTTGCTTCTGCTCTCTTCTTTATTCCTTTTCTCCCTGCTGATACTCAGAAGTATCTCAAATGACTTGTGTTGACTCTCCCACCATCGAAATAATCACCATAGTATGCAGCCCCTTGCCCAGACCAGATTGCCCTGTTAACATCACTGCTCAATCTTAAGAGTCCCCTTGGCCAAAACCACTGTCCAGTGCTCCCTAGAAGTAGAAGTATCATGTACTTATCCATTCTTCATGATTTTATAAACAACCCTGACTGACATCTCTGTTAGAGCTAGGAATGAGTGGCAATGGTGCTGAATCACAGACCCTTTGTTAAAAGCCTAGAGTTGGATTACATCCAGTGACTAGAGCACTCTAGTGGGTCAATATCAAGCAAGCTGCTAAGCATGAAGGGAGAAGGCATACCTACAAAAAACAAAAAAAACAAAAACAACCATGGTCAAAGACTAGACGGGCAGAAACTGGGAAATCCAAGAGTCCAATGGGAAAACATTGAGAAGGACTAGTGTGAGGAGGCTTTGATTTTGAATCAACCCTTTTTCCTCAGTCAGAAAGCTTCTTCCTTGGAGGGCAGGAACGAATCCCAAAGAACCAATTCCCAGACCTTAAATACCTGGCACAAGGCTGAACTGAATATTCTTTGTATATACTCTCTTCACATATCCAATTTCTTGTACCTGGCAGATCTTGACAACAGCTTGGAAACCTCAAAATTCTGGAAACAAGGACTTTTTTAGCATATGTTAAGTAGAAATTATTTCATGTTTCTCTTTCCATTGCTTGGCCTTGTTGATGGGGAAAGACTGTTTACCTACAGAAGAAACATTAGCTCAGTGTTCAGAGTAAACTAGTGTAAGATTAAAATTAATATCCAATAACTCCAAGTATTATATTTTAGAAATTTCATTAATAATCACTTGAAGTAGAAGAAATAAGGAACAAAAGTATAAAAAAACCTGAGTAAAACCTCGTGTGTAAAATTCTCCTGCCAAACTCTCCCTCCAGCCTTCACAGCTACATTTCAGGAAGAAGCTAGCAAGGGGGGAGCTACACAAAACTTGTATTCTGCCTACATAAGAAAGTAGGTAAACATTGCAAATGGGATGCTGGGATTTAGAGTCCTGGGGAGCAAATCCTAATTATATACTAGTAAAATAGGGAGCCAAGGCTTCAGAGTTGGTGGTCCTGGGTTTGAATCCTGGGTATGATACTTATCCCCTGAGCAGACATGACCAACTCAATCCATCAGTAAAAAAACAAACAAACCATGTATTCAGTGCCAAGTGCTCCACTAAGAACTGGAAGTCATAACTTCTCTGGGTCATGTCAGTTTCTTTATCTGTAAAATGAGGCATTAAGCTAAATGACCAACTTCTAAGATCTCTTCCACCTCTAAATCCATAAACTTGTGATCACTCTAGGCAAATAATTCCAGGCAAAAGGTATAAATCTGCAGAAAGACCTGGGAAAAGCAGGAGGAGTCTACAAGATTACTGATCTAACATGGATGTGTGTGTAGATTCACCTGTGCCATAGCCCAAGTGTTCTTTTTGACAGAAGTAGGTTGTCAGGGGTCAAAGACAACACATTCCCAGCTGGGCAAGAATTGTTTGGTTAGTTTAAGTTCATTCTGCCTAGAGTGGCTTCCAGAGAAAATGAAATAGAATCTTCCCAACTCATCACAGGGGAGAGAGGTCAGAGAGTAGAGAGGAGTGGGAGATGATGTAGGGGAAAAAATAATGAGATAGAGCACCAGGCATGATAAGAAACCAACTCTGAAAAGGGATAAGAGAAGGGATTCTGGGCTGCCCCAGGACTGTGGAAGCTGCATGAAATGTGGAGATAAAAGTTAACCCTGCTCTCTTATTAGAATTGGGGGCTGTCTGCACTGCAGGCTTTTTCTTCTTTTACTGTTTCCTCACTGGGGCTGAAATCTCAAATCCAAGGGCAAGGGGGAATTTGAGGGGGAGCCACAAGGTGCCCATGTGGAAGGGAACAAAAATTCACTCATTGAAGCAGTATCGATCATGGACAGAAAGGTTGATTTCAAGCCATAACCGCCCAGATCAGACCTCATTACCCACATCTTTATTGGAAAATTGCCATTGGTTGGAGTCAGATTGTCCACAGTGCCTGGTTGTCTCCCAGGCTTTGACCACCCCTGCCTGATGTGGGTAGAATGTAGATGTCCTTAAAGGAGCAGTCCTTCCCTGGGACCAGTAACAGGGCCAGAAGTCCAGAGAGTTGAAAAGGAGCAGCAGCCAGGGGGTAGCATAGGAGCTGTCCAGAAGGCAGCTGTTGTTTGTACTAGCAACATATTCCCTCTGCCTTTGATGTGAATAATTCCCTGCACAAAAGCCACTGTCAGCTGCAAAAACATGGTAATAAGTATTTTTTTCTCCTGCTGAAATAAAGCAATTACAGACAACTAGGCAAACACCTGAGTGACCTTTGTGGCAGCCCACAGCAATTTACAGTGGAGTTAGTTTTCATTGAAATAGCAGAAAGATACATTCCATTGGAACTAGCCTTGAAGCCATCATGGAGTCAAGGGACTGCTCCTCATGAGACTCTGAAGAGGGAGCAGGTGGAAACCTGGAAGGAAGAGAGAGAGCAGATGAGGAAGAGGAGGAGGGGGAAGAGGAAGCAAAGCAATGGAATGTGCTTGGGGCTTCAAACAGTCTTCAAACAGACATCTCTAAGCACCCACTTCCTCTGCTCACTGCTGCTGAGCTCCCATGGACTATGAATTGGCCAGACAGAATCAATATTGTTCTTCGAATCTTTATTGCTTGGATCACACACACTACAGGAGCCACTGAAATTCTCTCCCCCTAAAGGTGGTGACCTATTAATCCCCTCTAGAGCTGGGATCACAGATTTAGAGCCAGAAGGAATCATAGAAGTCATCAAGTTCATCCTCCTAGTGGTTTTTGTTGGCTTTGGTTTTATTTTCAGATGAGAAACAGAGTTAAATAAATGAAGTTAAGTCACTTTGCCTCAGGTTACATGAGGAGAAGAGCCAAGGTTTGAATCCAGGGACTCTGATTTTTAATTCTTTGCACCGGACTATACTCTTTCCAACATAAAGCAGTGGGTCAAATTATTTAGGGAGCATAAATATGGTGCTGGGGGATATTATATAAAATATGAATATGAAACTCTTTTCTTAAATAACCCCAAACTTCTAATATTTGTTTCTTTCCCCCTCCATTCTTAATAATTTGATAACTTTAATATGAATAGAGGTTGGATTCTCAAGTACCGAGTAAAGAGTACTACTGTGTCCAGACCATATCACAAATATTGTAGTAAATTTGGAGTGTTGCATTTAATAATTGCTAACATTTATATAGTACCTACTATTATGGGGTGGATGTGTACCCCTGGCGTTCGGGGAGGATACCTTTTGCAAGAATTCAAGACTCCAAAACTTGGCTTAAAAACAAAGAGAGAAATTTATTAGTTTAGGGAGTAAGGTTGAGAGTAGCCAGGAGGAGAGCAAGGTAGAACAGCAAGATGGGGAGCAGTTCCTTGGGAGGACAGCATGAAAGGAAACGCTCTTCACCCATGGGGACAGCATGGGTGGAAAGGCTGTCCCCCCAGAAGACATCAGTTCTGGGGATTTTATACTTTTGATAACGGATGCTATGTCATGTGTGGACTTGACCTATAGAGTGTTAGTCCCTCAGGCATTTGGTGGGGTGAGGTGGTCATCTGACTGGTCTGCCTGGAGGCATAAAGATTCATTTCTTTGTCCATCTTAAATCTAGAGGACTTTCAAAGGTAGATAGGGACCCTAGGGAGGGTCATTGGATGTTTCCAGGTTCAGAGTGGAAGGGAGCGAGGGAGTTTCCCTGATAGTTCGCCTGAGTTTCTGGGATATAGTGCCCATGTCACTTACTATGTGCCAGGCACTATGCATATTAATCTCCTATGATCATCATAACTCTGGGAGGTAGATGCTATTATTATCCTCATTTACAGATGAGGAAACTGGGACAAAAAGAGGTTAAGTGACTTTCCCAGGGTCACACAGTCAGGAAATATCTATGGCCAGATTTGAATTCAGGCCTCTTCTCCACTGTACAATTTAGCTACATTTTAAGGAAGAATCAACAAGCCATTGTTGGGAACTGATAAAAGATATTCCCCTTTAAATATGGATTGGGAGTTGTAACCTCTGTTGCTCTTGATAATTCTGTGATTGTTCTGTAAATGGCACCATTCAATTGTTAGCTCTGGGACTGTTTTCTCTTTTCCTTGTGCATCCTGAATGCTTAGTCAATAATAAAGCCAAGGAGTAAATAAATATTTATAATTCCTACTTTGTGCCAGTTATTGTGCTAAGTGCTAGGGATACACAAAAAATCAAAAAGCAATCCCTGCCTCAAGGAATTCATAATCTAATGGGACATTTATTAAGTGCCTACTATGAGCCAGGCACTGTATTAAATGCTATGATTCAAAGAAAAACAAATCGAGTCAAAGCTAAACTAAAACAACAACAAAAATAGTGCCTTTTTTCAAGGAATTTACATAATGGGAGAAATCATATGCAAACAACTCTGTATAGACAAGATATTTACAGTGTCTATCACATAGTGGGTATATAATAAATTCTTGTGGGACGTGACTAAAATCAAATGTTGTCCAGTGGATAGTGGAGAGACTTTGAATCATGCCATCATGTTTGGTTTCAAGAAGATAAGATATAAAATCGATTCATTACATCATAGGGTCAGGGGTTTAGAATTAGAAAGGCTCTCGGAGGTCATTTAGTCAAATCCATTCTTCCCTCAAACCCCATTTCACAGATGAGGAAACTTTGGCCCCTGAATGGTTTAATGAGTTGTTTTTAATGTCACACAGTGGATTAGCATCAAAAACAGAATTTAAACCCAGGTTTTCTAACTTTAGTGGCACTCTTTCAATTATGGGATAGCAGGGTCTCCATATCAAAAGAACTATCACATGGGATGATTAACTTTTTTGCCTGGTTCCAGTGGACAGAACAAGTAGCAATGGTTAGAAATTGTCAGGAGCCAGATTTTACTTCTATTTGAGGGGGCAACATTGTCACAATTCTAATCAAATCCAAATATTTTGCTTTGAAAAATAGTGAGCTTTCCATCACTATCAGTCTTGAAGTGGAAGTTGGGATGTGAAAGCAAGAATGAACTTAAATATTAGATCACTTAATACTCACACATGGGCTGGTCTGAATAACCACTGATGTCACTTGCAATCTGATCTTCTAGGATTCTGTTTTCTCTAATTCTCCTTAATTAGAATTTACATTCAAACAGTTTGGAACTATGCCCCCAAAGTTCCTCAACTATACATACCCTTTGACCAAGCAATACTCTTCTAGCACTATAGCACACAGAAGTGGGAAAGAGCAAAAGCAGTTGTATGTACAAAAATATTCTTGTATTCTTTCTGTGATTGCAAAGAATTGGCAACTGACAGGGCATTCATCAATTATGGACTCACTGAATAAATTATTGCAGGTGAATATAATATAATATTATTGTACTATAAGAAATGATGGAAAGGATAGTTTCAGAGGAATATGAGATTGCTAGTATTATTCAGAGTGAATTTATCAGAAAGAGAACATTTTATATAATAAAAACAATATTATAAAGATATGCAGCTTTAAAAGATTTAAGAACTCTGATCAATGAAATCATCAACCACAATTACAGAAGATCAAAGATGAAACATGCTACATATTTCCTGATAGAGAAGTGATGGGAGCAGAATGAGCCATCTATTTTTTGGATTTGGCCTGTTCAGGAATTTGTTTTGCTTGATTATGTATATTTTTTAAAAGGGGGGAAAAAGAACTTTTCATCCCAGTGGGAAGGAGGAAGAAAAACATTTTTTTATTTTAAAAAACAATTAATTTTTTAAAAATAGAATCTATATTTTTGGGACTTCAGTCACATGCTCAAACCAATTGGTCAAAATTGTACTTTGTCCAGTGATAGAACTATATGCACAGAGTTTCTAAACATTATGTGTTGGCTCAGGTCTACTGTCTCCCTCTAGAGTGGTGGGTCATTTCTGAAATGAGTAACAAATGTGTAACTGGATTTTTCTGTTGAAATTTATATTTTTATAAAAAAAATTTCCCAGGTGGCATAGGATAATTTAAAATGATTATAGTAGTGGCAGGTAGGACCTTGGTGAATAAAGCACTAGGTCTGGAGTCTAGAGGACCTGAGTTCAAATCTGGCCTCAGACACTTCTCATCTGGTTGATCTTGGGCAAGTCATTTAACCTTAATTGCCTAAATTGTGACTAAAACAAAAGGTAAGGGTTTTAGAAAGAAAAAAACATATTAGATCACTTCATGTGATCAATCTAATGTTTCTGAAATTCAAACATGCCTTTTAGAGTCTCTTTCTAACCATGTCCTTTCCCATGACCTAAAGCAGAGTGCTTTGGACTCTACTAGCCCAACAAGCCTATATTTCAGAATTACCTAAACTGGTGTAGCTTTCAGATTTTAACCAATAAAGAATGTGAGACTATTTCTCTGAGAATAACATTGTTTATTAATGGAGATAGGCAATTCCCATTAACAAAGGATGGATTTTTTTCAATAGCTGCCTTCTGCAAAAAAGAGAACCAGTGAGTCCTACCTCTTACTAATGAAGGGAGCTGTGTCCTCTTTCTGATTGGCTTGACTGCTCTACCTTTGGATCATCCCTGGCAGTCCCCATTGGTGGATATTTTGAAAAAAAGTGGATTTAGAGACTTCAACTCCTCCCTCAGTACTTCATCACAGGGGAGATGGGTCTTTGCTTTTTCCTCAAAGACTCCAGCTCCCCAGCCCCCCAGCATACTTTCAAAAGGGTCAGAATTTTCTATGATCAGCCTTGTCCTTAATCTTTTAAAGATCTTATCTAAAGACAAGAGGCCCCAACCCAATTTAATAGCCTGGAGGGAGGACTGATAGTACCCTCAGTTTGGTGACCTTGGGTGGGGGGCAAGGGGAAAATGATTTCACATAAATATCACAATTCAATATTAATTTCCCTCACTGGAGAAATTGCCTAATTACATTTTGTACTGTCCTATATATCTGGGAAAATGCCAATGACATCTTGAAGGCAATTTTAACTTGTTTTGACTCGAAAACAACACAGAAAGAGGTAGGTTAGATATGATTTGATTCAGTGATATATACCATCTTTAGAGTCTTGCTCCATGATTCAGAGTTAAAAATTATTTTAGATACTGCAGTTAAAGGGCATGATTATGCCTTGGTCTGAAGGCTTCTTTATACAAAACAAACTGAAATTTCTATTTTTAACAAAAGAAACTCATTTTAATTTCCTTCTATTTTGACCTCTAGATTTATTTTAAATTTGACACTATATCCAGAATATATCATAATGCCTAACACATAGTAGGAATTTAATAAATGTTTAGTAACCAGCTGATTACATTTATACTTTTGTATCTTGCAATGTTTAAAAGAAAAATCTGGTTCTGGATCATCACTATTAATAATAATAATAATAATAATAATAATAATAATAATAATAATAATAATAATAATAATAATAATCAGGTGTTTCAATCATGGCTGAATTTTTATGACCATATTTGGAGTTTTCTTGACAAAGATAATGTAATAGTCATTCATTTCCTTTTCCAGCTCATTTTACAGTTGAAGAAACTGAGGCAAACAGAGTTAAGTGGTTTTCCCAGGGCCTGCAGCTATTTAGAGACTAAGGCTGGATTTGAACTCAGGAAGATGTTTTCCTGACTCTAAACCTAGTATGTTAGCCACTACACCATCTAGCTGCCTCCAATACCTCATTGTTGAGTAAGATAGCCTTCAGATCTTGAAAGTTAGAGCTAGCAGAGCATTTCTGAAATATTTTGGAATAGTAGAAAGTATATAAGATTTGAGGTCAGAGAACCAAGTCCCAATCCAGATGCTGAATTACTGCCCACAAGTGTGATGCTTGGCTATTCATTTACCCTTTCATGACTTCAATTTTCCCATCTATAAAATGGACAACATGCCTTCCAGCTTTAACTCCTCTAAAGCTTTGACAGGCCTTTTTAAGTAGTGTTGGACTGGCTATGAAGCATTTCTATGCTGTCTAAAGACCAACTTAAAAGGGCGTGGGAAGCCTAATCACCAAGCTTTCTTCCAGGATGACTGACTGTTTGAACTCAAAAGAGGATGCTTACCTCCTTACCAGGGATATACTAGAAATGATTATTAAATTTTCAATGTAATCATTAATACCTCAAAAAGTTGTTAAATTCTATAAATAAGGGCTTGATTTATCATTTTAATGATTATCTAGAATTAAGAAAGTGATGAAGAAAAATTATTGCAAATTTTAATTTTTTTTCAGAGCCCTGCTATTTACCAAGGTTTACTAACCTAATCGAAATAAAAACCAGAAGTTTGCAGCAGAACAAATAATGATTAAGGAATCCATCAAGTGGCAGCGGGGTGGCTCAGTGGATTGACAGCCAGGCACAGAAAGGGGAGATCTTGGGTTCAAATCTGATCTCAGACACTTCCTAGCTGTGTGACCCTGGGCAAGTCACTTAACCTCCATTGCCTAGCCCATATCACTCTTTTGCCTTAGAACCAATACACAGTATTGATTCTAAGACAGAAAGGTTCTTAAAAACAAACAAAAAAATTGAGAAATCACAGTGACTTGTTCCATTCCAGAACTACATGAGAAGTCAATAGGGTCACTGGGGCAGATAGGCTCCAAGCTTCACCAGAGACTGTTAGGGATATGTGTAGTTTGTAGTGTGCTGTATGTGACAAAAGGAAGTCAAGTCAATTAGCACTTACAGATTCTCTGAGAAAACTCCAGGGCAGTCAGAAAACCCTAGGGTAGGGAATGTGGAAGTCCCAGGAAGTAGCAGTAGGTGGCAATCAGAGGGCTGTACAGGAGTAGCATTTGATGTCCTGGGACAGCCTGGACATAGGGTCTCTGAGTCCCCTCACACTGTCAAGAGAGGCTGAAGAGGGCCATGATGATCTAGCACTCTGTATTTCAAAGGTCTGGAGGGACAAACCCCGCAGAAATGGAAGTCAGCACAAGAAACAAAGGGACCCAGGATAAGACTATGCAATGTCAACCTCCCAAATATTATGATAAAAATTCTCTGAAGACAGTATATTAATTTATAAAGTTTTATTAGCAAAGGGGAGAGAGAGAAAGAGAGGGAGAGAGGGAGAGGGAGAGAGAGAGAGAGAAAGAGAGAGAGAGAGAGAGAGAGAGAGAGAGAGAGAGAGAGAGAGAGAGAGAGAGGGAGAGAGAGAGAAGAGAGAGAAAGAGAGGGGAGAGAGAGAGAGAGAGAGAGAGAGAGAGAGAGAGAGAGAGAGAGAGAGAGAGAGAGAGAGAGAGAGAGAGAGAGAGAGAAGAGAGGGGAGAGAGAGAGAGAGAGAGAGAGAGAGAGAGAGAGAGAGAGAGAGAGAGAGAGAGAGAGAGAGAGAGAGAGAGAGAGAGAGAAAGGGGGAGAGAGGTCACCTGCCTGTGCCTGACTAAAAACCACTTCTAGGTTTCCCCAGTTTGAGTTCCAAACAGGGGGGCTGCATCACCTCAAGTCAAAGTATGCAAAGCATTAAATACTCCAGAGAGGAGAGAGAGCAGTGAATGTCCTGCCAGAGAGAGTGAAGGCTTCCTGTGTCCCTCTCTTATAAAGCCAGTTTTCACTCCTCCTCCTAGGACTCTCTGATTAGACAGGCTTAACCTCAGTGCCGGTCCAAGTCTTAATTTCTGGACACACCACTCATTGCATGGGTGACTTCTGCCAGCCCCTTTCATATTCCAGGATGCCATGTTGAGATTCCAGGTAGCCACAGGCTTCAGGTGTCTTCTCATAGTATATATATGTGACTGGTCAAAGGATGGGACTAATATCAACTGAAAATGGGTTTTCAAATGGAATGAGGTACAATTTGTTATAAATTCACTAGATTATGAGTGAAGTAAGAGGCATATCCTAGTGTGATGCAAAGACCAAACTTGGGAATTAAAGCTAGGGAGATGAATAAGTTAAGTAAAAAATAAATAGGTGTCAAAAAAGTATCAAAAGTGAAATTTAACTCTATAACAACAGAAAATAAAGAAACTCTATTTTATAATATATAATATTATAATTGCAATTATAATATTATAATATTTTATAATAGAGATTCTCAGGAAAAAATTATTTGTAGATTAAAACTACATAAATGCCTAAAGAAATGAAGAAAAAAGATTTTAAAATAATGAAATAAAAATTCATGAGAAAGGAATGGAAAGAAAAATAAAGTAGCTTTTAGATGAGAAAGTCTAAATCTTACTCAAGAAATGGACTCTATAAAAACTCAGAGCAAATAAAAATCAATGATTCCATGAAATGTCAAGAAATAATAGAACAAAATTGAAAAAATTGAAAAAATTGAAAAAATACAAGAAAAGACAATGGTATTTTGTCATAATCATATAACAAAATTTGTTCAGTCATTTCTCAATAGGAGAACACTCCCTCTCCCGATAGTTTCCAAATTTTAGCTACTACAAAAAAAAAAAAAGATACTATAAAATATTTTTATTTACATCAGTCCTTCCTTTTGTTTCTTTAGAGTATAATTGTAATAGTGGCATAGTTGGGACAGAGGGTATTTGTGGCTTGATAACTTTCTAGGGGTCTCCTTAAATTGCTTTCCAGTATGGATGAACTTGTTGGTTCCATCATCAGAACATGTGTGCCTTTTTTTCCCATAGCCCCTTTAAGGTTGTCATTTTCCTGTTTTGTCATCTTTTTTACAGCCACCATCAATTGTCAGACTGATAAGTATGAGCTGTAAATTCAAAATTAAATTTTCATTTCTCTAATTATTAGTGAATTAAATCTCTTTTATGTGATTGTTGATGGCTTGGATCTCTTCCTTTGAAAACTTACTTATCCTTTGACTATTTGTGTCTTGGGGAATCGCTCTTAGACTTATAAATTTGAATCAGTTCCATATATATGTATATATATATCTTATACAGGAGACCTGATCAGTGAAACTTGTAAAACTTTTCTTATCAATTATGTGTTTTTCTTCTAATTTTACTACAATAGATATTTTGTGTGAACTTTAAAATTTTTATATAATCAAAATTGTTTTTAAAAATATGATCCTCCCTATGACTTATCATAGTTGATGTCATGAATATGTATATAAACATACTTTGTTGTAGAGATATATCAAATTCAGCAAGGAAACAAGTAGGAATAAAGGGAGTGTTTAAAAGGCTGGATAAAACTAATGAGGGAATAGTCACTATCATAATAAAATTTCTGATTTTGAAGAGGCAATTAAAAAGGTGAAACAAAAGTAGTAGAATCTAAAGGGGTACCTTAAATTGCCTTTTAGAAAAATGGAAAATGGCTATGCAAATTACTACATATAAATGTAATGTTACATTATTTAATCATAAGAACTATCAAAAGAGATGGTTTAGAGCATCCTGGGTAAAATGAACTGAAACAGTAAAATGAGGATAGCCAGGAGATGAACTGATATAATCAAAATAATATTGTAAAGAAAAAACATCTTGGATGCCTTGATAACTGATTAAAGCTATGGCTATGTCTCCAGAAGATCTTTAATGAAGTATGTTACCCATCATCTGACAAAGACTGATGGACCCAATGTGCAAAGACATACAGATCTGGACTTGGACACCAAATGGATTGTATGGCTGTGCCTATTTGTTAAAAGTTTGTTTATTTGCTTTTCTTTCACTCTATTAATGGGATAGAGAGGCTCAATTTTGGATGAGTGTTAGCAACAGAAATGCCAAAAAAAAAAAGAGGAAATCATTATAATATTTTTTAATGCACTGAAAAGGACCCAAGATGGCAGAGTACTGGCAAGGATCTAGATAGCTCTACCAACATTTCCTTCCAAACAGCATTAGAATAATGCAATAACTGGACAGTTAGAAAGTATATTGAGAAGAGTGTCAAGCCTGGATTTGGGAGGACCTGGGTTCAAGTTTGGTCTCAGATACTTCCTAGCTGTATGATCCTAGGTAAGTCACTTAATCCCAAGTACCTAGTACCTTGGTTCTGTTTTAGAATTTGATACTAATTTTAATTTAGATTTTTTAGATTTAGATGTTTGATACTTATATAAAAGATAAGAGTTTTTTAAAAAATAACCTCTCAAATTAAGTTTGGGAATGATAAAACCAGCAAAAGGTCAGAGAGAGGGAGATACTTTTCTAGTCAAAGACAATTTAGCAGGTGGGTAGGAGAGGTCTGGGTAGGCATAGGCCCAGAACACAACAGAAGCATGAGCTTTGAGCATTAATGTTGTCAAAAACTTGGGCTGGGGACCAGGAATGATGTGCGCTGGATAAAAGAAGTCTCTGTAACCTGGGTGGATAACTGAAGTGACAGAGATGTAGAAATGACTGTTTTGTTCTTCCCTCTTAAGCTACACAGATGCTGGCTGGAGCCCTGGTCCAGCTGTGAGAGGTGCTGTCACCCAGGTGCATGGTCAGGATGATGGAGCTGTCCAACTCTAGAATCAGGAGACTTCCCTTCACTCTTTCACTTTGCCCAAAATACAAATCTTCAGGTCCTAACTCACATCTTTAGCCCTCGCTTTCCTGGCTGGACCCCCTTTCCAAAGCTCCCAAGCCTCTGTTTCCCTGTGCCTCCCTGAGCTGGAACTAGGAACCCACAGGAATTTCTTCTTGGATGTGTCTGGTGCTGGATTGTACTGCTTCCTCTAACTATGCCTCCTTGCTCAGTTCCTACGTTTTTAAACTTTAAAAGGACTATATTAATGAAAGCTATTATTATTATTAAGTCTCCAATGCCTAGGCATATCAACTGGGCTGCAGTTTCTCAAAATACTATCCCTTGATTGACATGAACTAAAAACCCTTTCACTGTCTCTGAATGGTGAGTAAAATTGGGTTATTATTTTGCAGGTAGAGAAATTGCAGTAGGAAACAGGTAGAGAAAAGAGAGGGAATAAGGGAATTGTAAATTAGGATAAGTAGTATAAGAGGAAAAGATATTTGGAAGTATAATCAAAGATAAAAGATGACTTCAGCTGAGTTTTTCAAGTGGAAAAATCAGTGTGTCTAAGAAACATGGCAAAGCCGTTCCAGGAGATTGAAAACTGCAAGAAAGAAAGGTCTTTCACCCAGAATGAGGGAAATGGGGATAAAGGCTTATATTTCTGTCATGCTCCACAGTTTACAAAGGATTTTCCTCACAACACAATGAGGCAGAGATTGCAAGTATAAGTCTCTCCTCCATTCCCATTTTACAGAGGAAGAAACTGAGAATCAGAGATATTATATGACCTCATTAAGGTCACGTAGCTAGCAAGAGACAGAGTTTGGATTTTTAACTCATGACTCCCAACTGTAGCTCTTTTTGCTGTATGGTATGGATCCTCTCCATAGAGGGAATTAATTTTGTGTGAGGAAGTACCCCGTATGAGTCATCACATATATGGTCCTTGCTGTCAGGCAGGTCCACACATATTATTATTATTATAAAATTAACATAATCATATTTGTAATATATTATTGTCGAGTTTTACTGATGGGAATAATTTTTTTTAAAGCCCAGAGAAAGAGAATTCAGTTCTCCCTCTGTCACTACTACACTGATTCTAACGTTTAGAACAATTTGTTGGAAATTTATTCCTGATGTTCATTTCAAATAAGGAAATAATTGTTGGCTGGTTTCTGTCCACCCAGAATTAAGCATGATTCTATGTCCAGAGTCTTGGACATGGATTTATGAACACCTGTGTTCAAATGCAATCTCTGGCCTTTATATACTATGTGACCCTGAGCAAGTTAATCTCCAATGCCTCAGTTTCTTCATGTGAGAAACGGGGACAATAATATCTTGTTGTTCCTATGTCTTAGGGTTATTGTGAGGCTCAAATGAGATGAGGTTTGTGAAGCATTACAAGCACTAAAACATAACATGTTTATTTTTCTTATAATATATTTTAAACATTGAACTGTGTGACCCTGAGAAAATCACTTCTTCCTGTTCACTTCAGTTTATTTTTTGTAAACTAAAGATATATTGTAATAAATCAGAGCTGTCATCTACCTTACCAGGTTTCTGTCTTCTGATATTCTGAGCAAGGAAAAATAAGGTGCTTCAATTGTTTAAGTTGTTTCTAAATCTTCATTTTCTTTTTGTTTGTTTTGTTTTGTTTTTGGCAGAAATACTGGATTGGTTTACTATTTCCTTCTCCAGTACATTTTACAGATGTGGGAACTGAGACAAATAGGATTTAATGGTTTTCCCAGGACAACATATCTAGTAAGAGTTTGAGGCCAGCTTTGAACTCAGGAAGATGAATCTTTCTGACTCCAGGTCTGAGCTAGGTCATAGTCCTTCATAAAATAATAATAATAATAATAAATACATTTAACGTTTCAGGGATCTGTTCTTGGTTTTTCAAACCAACACATCCTTTTTGAGTTGATCTAAATTCTTCTTGATGCTATTTATATTTTTAGATTGTATCATTTTGTGGGAGAAAGCATTTCAAAGGTTTGTTATTCGCACTGTTAAACAGTATTTCCTGAATAATCTGTTGCCAGATGGCCTCTTTCTAGTCTCAAATTGACCTTTCTGGTTCTAGTAATCCAGTAATTGAAGAATAAACTTACTTTTGCCAGTGAATCTTGCCTTCATAAATTTCTATCTTTTTGATCCCATCCCTTCTCAGTCTTAGTCATTCCAGGCCAAAAGGGATACCATTTAGTATTCTCACAAGAATGACTTCCTTCTGTCCCTTTGATCATCTTTATTTTTTTCCCAGAGCTAAATGGGTTCAGTGTCATGGAAGAAGCCTGAAAGCATGAGGTAGAGATGGGAAGAGAGAATGGACGTAGAAATAGCTAACAGAAAGAGAAGGAACGGAAATGAATGAAATGAGGCAGTCATGAAAGAAGAGTCTTAATTAAATTGAATAATCCATATGTTTGTTTTGTTTTTCCAAGTGTTATAGGCAGGTACATTAACAGTGTTGGTGTGCTGAGGTATACTTTGGATATGGGCCTGAGCAGATTTTTGTAGTTGTTATTTAGTTGTTTTTCATTCATGTCTGACTCTGTGCCCTCGTTTTTTTAAGTTTTGGAAAGCTTTATTTAATTAATTAATTTTGAATATTTTTCCATGGTTGCAAGATTCCTGTTCTTTCCCTGCCCTACTCCCACCTTCCTCCCATAGCCAACACACAATTCCACTGGGTTTTACATGTGTCATTGATCAAGAACTATTTCCATATTATTGATAATTGCCCTAGGATGATTGCTTAGAGTCTATATCCTCAATCATATCCCCATCAACCTATATGTTCAAGGAGTTCTTTTTCTTCTGTGTTTCTCTTGCCACAATTCTGCCTCTGGATATAGATAGCATTCTTTCTCATAAGTCCCTCAGAATTGTTCTGGATCATTGCATTGCTGCTAGTAGAGAAGTCCATTACATTCTATTGTACCACAGTGTATCTGTGTACAATGTTCTCCTGGTTCTGCTCCTTTCATTCTGCATCAATTCTTGGAGGTCTTTCCAGTTCACATGGAATTCCTCCAGTTCATTATTCCTTTGAGTGCCATAGTATCCCATCACCAACAGAAACTACAATTTATTCAGCCATTCCCCAATCAAAGGGCATCCCCTTGTTTTCCAATTTTTTGCCACCACAAAGAGTGTAGCTATGAATATTCTTGTACAAGTCTTTTTCCTTGGGGTACAAACCCAGCAAAGCTATGGTTGGAGCAAAGGGCAGCCAGCCGTTTAGCAACTTTTGGGCATAGTTCCAAATTGCCTTCCAGAATGGTTGGATCAATTCCTTGGGTCCCCATTTGAGGTTTTCTTGATAAAGATACTGGAGTGGTTTGGCATTTCCTTCTTCTGCACATTTTTACAGATGAGGAAACTCAAAGGTGAAGTGATTTGCCCAGGGACACATGGGTAGTAAGTGTCTGAGACCACATTTGGACTCAGGAAAATGAATCTTCTTGACTCCAGGTCCTGCAATCTATCCATATTTAGTGAATGAAAGTTCAAAGAACTTTTACAATACAAACATTCGAGACTGACAGAATACCATACTATAATAATGATTTTAAGTATAACATTTTAAGATTTGCCAAGTAAATTACATAAACAAATTATTTCATTTGACCTTTACAGCAACACTGCAAGGGAGATGCTATGGTAATTACTGTTTCATAGATGAGGAAATTGGGAATCCAATTGACTTGTCAAAAGTCACTCAACTAGTAAATATCAGAGGTAAGATTTGAACTCAAATCTTTCTGAGTCCAAGGCCAATACTTTCTCTACTACACATTCTTGCTTAATAATACGTTAGAGATTATATTTGTAAAAGGAGATGGGAGGGGAATTTGATATATGAGATACAACCATCAGGGAAGGCTTGGGGAAACAAAGCTGGACATCCATAGATGAATAGGTATAGTGGAGAAATTTGTTTATTCTTCTTTGTAAGGACAAAATGGACCAGATATTATGGAAATGAAGGATAGAACTCTGATGTAATTGTGGTTGTTCTCAGAAGGGAAAGAATAGCAGTAAGAACTATCTGATTGGTCAAACTATACTAAATTCTAGTGTAGCCCAGTGTCTAGCAATAGTTGGTACTTTTAACATTTATTGATTATTGTTGATTGGAAAATCCAGCGTCATTTGCTCTGACAACTAAGGCCAAGATGAACAATGATGGCAGAATTTTGGTCACTTTTTGGTCAAGGTATAGGTAAACTGAGCATCAGTCAATAAATCAAAGAGCATTCATTAAGAACCATTAATGTGAGATGCCCTGACCCTGAAGAAAGGACTGGGGTTACAAAGAAAAGAAGAAAAATTTCAGTGCTCAAAGAGTTCATATTGTATAAACAAGCTTGTACATTCAAGATATAGGCAGGACAAATTGGAGGTGATCCAAAGAAGTCACTAGTATTATAAGAGATCAGAAAAGTTCTTAAGTGGGATCTCAAAGAAGCCAGAGAAACCAGGAGGCAAAGGGAGAAAGGACACTCTAGGCATGAGAGGTAGCCCATGAAAATGCATGCAGTTGATTTCTACTCATAATGGTATAAGACAGAACATGACAAATTCCTTTATGGGGTGATCATGATCTTTAGAAAACTGGGTTAATGTTATGTAAAATAGTGAATAGCTAGCCACAATGAAAACTGAGGGATTTTGGTGAAATTGGGTCTGTAGGAAAATGATGACTTGTTTATAGAACAAATTACATACTTGGTGAAAGGTGTCAGAAGACTAGGCTTGTCTTTAGAAGATGATTCATTTCCATGAACAGAATGAATGCCAACCACTCATCTTTGCTTGTTGTAAACAATGAATTTAGGACTATATGGTAAAGAGTGGATTTAGGGCTCTATAGTAAAGAGTGATCAGAATTCTAGATTTACCCTGCTATTATATTTTCTTTCTTCCTTTTTTTCTTTTTACATATCTAAATAATTTGTAATGGTTGTTTTCTGCCATTTTGTGATTCATGTTCTCTCCCTTCCTCCTATCTCTCCTCCCTCCCCAAGATGTCAGGTAATATGATACAGATTGTACATGTGCTATCATATAATAACTATTTCCATAATCATCATATTGTAAAAGAAGACATATATTGCTTACAATAGAGAATAGAATGCTTCAATCTGCATTTGGACTCTGTCAGTTCTTTCTATGGCAGTGGATAACCTTTTCCCTCATGAGTCCCTTGGAGCTGTCTTGGATTCTTGCATTGCTGGTAATAGTTGTCATTCATGGCTGATCATCAAGCATTATTGCTGTTACTGTTTACAGTGTTCTCCTGGTTCTCACTTCACTTTGTATCACTTTAAATAAGTCTATCCAGGTATTTTTTATCATCTTTGTTATTTCTGGCACAAGAATTTTCTATGTTGATAATATTTTGGACTTAATATGCATCTTCTGTCTACTTGGAACCTTTCTTTGGGGGAATAGGTGCACTTAGAAGCTTGTTTGAGATATCTGTCCTTTTTTACTGTGACCCGACACTCCATCTTTTCCTAAATTGATACATTAGTTTTCCTTTCTCCTATATTCTTGATTAAACATTTGTTTTTTTCCTGTATATGCCAAGGGTGCTCACAGTAACTGTTTTCACCTCCATTTTAGGCATCACCCACCATTTTTGTCCTTGGCAAAATCAGCCTCTATAAGCATCATCTTTGCTTTCTCATTTCCTGCTTAATCTCCTGATGAATTGATTTTTCAGAGGTCACTCAATGCCTATTGCTTGATATTGTCAGGCTTGCCCATCTTAGCCTGCAATTCAAAGTCTGTACCATTCACAACATGTGCATGCAAGAAAGGAACAGTTGCCTCAAGTCAGTCATATATAGAAGGAACCAATTCTACATGAAGAATGAATATAGAATGGTGAGGCAATGTAAGTGTTTTGTCCCTCACTGGGCACATCACCTGCTATGCCTCTATTATCAACCCTGCCTCTAGCACCGTGGTCTTGAGGTATGTCTATAGATAGCCACCTGTGAAATGACAATAAAGATCTCTCTCCTGCCTTATGAGGCATTGAAGCTTAGGGGTGTTAAGAGTCCTATGTTTGTTTTAGAGGAAATATCTTTCAAGTCCTATTCTCTGTCTCACCGCTTTTGGCATCTTTCTGGCCACTGCTTTGCTTGATGCAAATCTGTGCCAAAAAGGCTGATTAATGTTTTGGTGATTTAGATCAGGGCTTTGGACCAGCACAAGGGCAGTCTGTAATCACACGATGTGCCTGATTTAACTAGGTAGTATTATCAACCTCTTTTTTTTTTTTACTTTTAATATCTGAAAATTTACTGTGGCTTTCCACTTCATGGGATGTCAACAACCCATAGGAACAACACCTGTGAAACAGGCAATTGGAATTCTTCAGAAATAGTGTATCACATGGAGAAGAGGAAGACTAGTTTATTTTTTTTTTGAGTCTAGGAAGGAATTTCATTTTCAAATATTACATTTTAATCTCATTATTGATATATTTTCCTTCTATATCATCTTCATTCCCATATATGTTCTAAATATTCATCTATCCAGAAAGTAATTTCCTAAACAAAGATTTGAAAAAGCAAGAGAAAAAAATAGTTCAGCAAACCATTAATACATCCATCATTGCTAATAGTATTTGAAATACTCCATCACATGCTCTCCATCTCCTGTAAAGGTCTGTTCTCTCAATGACTTTCCAAGGCCAAAGGTGGTCGGTCATTAAAATTACACAGAGTTTGATATCAGTTTTTCATTCCTTCTGTTCGTATTACTATAATGCTGGTATATATAGTCTTACTGTTTGTATTTTAAACATATATCAGTTTATAATTCATATATATCTCCCCATGTTTCTCTCAACTCTACATATTAGTTATTACCCATAGCTCAGTAATAAATGGTTATATCATATACCACAGTTCAGTTAGTCATTCCCTAATCGATGGCTGTCTTTGTTTCCAGTTCTTTGGTAACACATTGTTCCTTTGTATGAGAAAGGGTAGCTGTGGTCTGAATTAGAACAAGTCAAAACCATGGATGAAGAAAAGCTAAGAACAAAGAGAAACCATGAGATGGTCTATAAAGTAGGTCAGAACACAGAGAAAGGAATATGGTGGATCAGACTCTAGCTTGGAGTCAGGATGACCTGAATTCAAATCTTGCCTTATTTATATGTGACTAGGCAAATCATTTAACTTTTCTCAGGCTCTGCTCTCTTATCTGTAAAATGAGGGATTATGACTCAATAGTCTCTAAGGTCCCTTCCAGCTATAAATATATGATCCCATGCCTCCTACTAATTGTAATTTGCATAATAATATAGTTTAAATGGATATGATATAATATATAAATAATAATATAAAAGGATAATAATGTACAAATATATTAATTATGTGATTAACATGGATACAATAATGTAAATGAAATAAAAACAATAATGTAATATACATTGATACCAACAATATAATATAATTAGATAGTATTATTATAATACCATGTCACTGTTTGGAAATGACTCAGGGTCTAGACCAGTAAGGTTACACCTGTGGCAGTTCCTACCCTGCCAGAAAATATGTCCTTAAAGAACTAGCTTAGCCAAGATCAGAGAGGCTTGGACAACAGGTGATGAATTTGTCATTATTGTTATTGTTGTTATCCAATTCTTATTAGTGATCTATAGCAATTCATGAACAGAGCTACCAAGGAATATCAGAGATTCAGCATGGTGGGGAAATCTAAATCAATGAATTCTTGAATTTCTTGAAATACTTAAGCACTGCTTTCATCGACTTCCTTGCAGACTTGTCCTGAGGATCGAAAGAGATGATGTATGTAAAACACTCTGCAACCATCAAACACTACATAACGTGAGCTGTGAGGGTTATTTATTCATGTTCCTTTAGAAGCTGTGATGAGGAAGTGGGTGGGAGAAATCTATCTTTGGCTGCCTTGGGAGGGATTCCATACCTTGCTACTGCATAGTCAGTAATCAGTATTGGTATAGTCATTTTGGGAAGATGGTGGTGTACAACATGCTCTGAGTGGGGAACTGGCCATCCCCCAAATCTGTACCAAGGAAGGCTGGAGCAGATGAAGTCTAAGAGGTAAAAAAGGTGATTGTGACCAAGTATTCAGTGTAATATCAAGTAGGATAGAAATCTTTCATAAGCATCTTTCTCTTTTTAATCCTATCCCGTTCTTTGGAGATAGGTAGAAAGGAGAATATAATCCTCATTATATCGGTGAGGAAATGATGAGCCCAATATGCCTAAATGCTTTGTTTAAGGTCATATGTAAATCAGACTTGCTACTCACAAATTTATACCTTTTCTTTTATATGAATAAGCCTGGATGTTCTTTCAAAATTAGAAAATAAGTATAAAGAACAAAAAAGAACACATATATAGGCTGTCCTAAAAGTCTTAGTGCAGTTTCAAGCTTTAATAGCTTTCATACCTAATATTAAATATTATAGCTATTAGATGTTAGATGATAATACCTATTAGATATTTTACATCTAATAGATTTAAGATTTAATAGCTTAATATTACACTAAGACTTTGGGAATATCTGATATACACATATACTTTTATGTAAATACATATCTGTCAATCTATCGATCTATTTATCTATCCATCCATCCATCTATCTATCCATCCATCCATCCATCCATCCATCCATCCATCCATCCATCCATATATTCATCCATCCATTTACGTATCATCTATCTTCCTATATTTCTGCCTATCTCTCCATCATTTATGCACACACATATACAAATGTACATGTACACATATTTCTATGTAACCTGTTTATATATGACTATATATACATGTACCAATATAAACATGTGAATAAATATTGCTGAATAAAAAAGTGATTAAAGATAATCTCATGAAAAATGAAAACACTTTCTCTTAAAACTGAAAAGAACCTTGGTGATTGTAGATTCCAGAACTGGAAGGGACCAAGAAAACATCTAGTGTAAGCCTTTTCTTTTAAACATGAAGAAACTGAGTCCCAGGCAGATCATCAAATTTGTTCAGGATCACAGGATTAGTAAAGTAAAGCTAGGATTCCAACTCATGTGCTCTCTAATTTTTAAGTCAATCCTCTTTCACTTTTGTCATTCTGTTTCCTATTTTATACACAAGGAACCTGAGGTCTTACTGTTAGTTACAAAATCTGGGACCAGACCCACCCAATTCTCTATTAGCTATACTCTGTTTCCCCTACAGTACCGATGAATGTAAAAAGTAAGCTCAATTCATGAAAGTTAGAGACTGGCAGCCTTGAAGAAAGTAAGAGTTAACCATTGGAAATCGTACTTTTTAATTATTGAAAAAATTTATTGATGCTGAGACACTGTTTTCTTGGTGAACATATGTGGAGAATATTAATAGACCTTAGATATTTGTAAAGTCCTCTATTATTGACTCCAGAATCATAACATAAACACATGTGGTCCAGTAAAACATGGCTTTGTTTTAATAGCATTATGAATAAATTATTAAGGGTTATTCTCTGTGTGGTAATTTTACATCTATGATTTAAAAAATGATCAAATCTTTTCTAGATGGTGATTTTTAAAAAGCCTATAGTAATTAACTTTTTTCTTGTTAAGTTTTCTTAGGAACTATCAAAATTTAGACTACTTGTTCGGATTCTGTGTGCATATTGGCTCTCCTTTAAATTCCCTAGCCTTTACCATCATTCCTCAGCTTCCATTTCACCCTAGAACTTCCTTTGGAACCCAGGTTCATCTCACTCTGGAACGGTCTTACTCTTATAGCCTTTTTGTCCTACTTGTTCAATCCCACCTGTGGCCTCCATTTTGGAGAGGACCCCAGACCAGTGAAACGCCATTCCATTTTTGGTTCTCTTTCTGATTGTCTAGATTTTTTTAACTATATTGCCTCCCCTTTCACTAAATTCCACATTCCTTTTGTGTGCTGGCTCCTCCAGTTATACTAGACTCTCCCTGAAGACAGTGACTAGTTTTCTTTTCATTTATATTTATATTCTCCATATTTAACACAATGTCCAGCATACAATACATACATAATGATTCTTATTGCTGTGCCTTGACTTGTTGATTGACTTATCAGTCTTAAACCAAAAGAAAGCATGAAGTGGTGCCCAATGAAGACTATTAAATATCTCCCTATTTAGAAGCAGTCATTATGATGAACAGATAGAAGGCATGGACATCTCCCTTGGTGCCAATCGCAGTGTTCTCTCTATGGAGGGCACTTAATAAAGTCACATTCCCTTTATCAATTAAACTTTGGAGGCCATCTAGTCATTGTTTTAAGACTCTCTCTCTCAAGGAGGCACCCACTTCCTCCCAAGGCAACATATTCCACCTTTGGGCAGCTTGGATTAGGAAAATTTTCCTTATAATGAATCAATTAGTATAATCCCCATTTTACAGTTGAGGAATGAAGCAAACAAAAGTTGTGACTGCCCAGGAACATACAGCATGTAAGTATTGGAAGTTAGATTTGAATTCAAGTCTTCCTGACTCCAGGATCAGTCATCTATCCATTGCCCCACAAGTTGTTCCCCCTGGGAAAGAACATATCTGTTGCTAAAAAGGCTTCTGGCTGTTCAAGAATAAATCAAAAATATTCCTTGACATTTGTCAACTTTTAAAAACAATTTTAACCCTGATCTTTGTAAAAATTTAAATTATTTCTCTAATAATAAAATATTCATATTTTATGAGGTTTATTCAGGAGTATTAGAAATCAAGGATACAAAATAAAAACCACATGCCCATGGCTGATTAGCCCATTCAAAATCCCCACACTCTGCTTACTTGCTACACTTGCTACATCATTGCAATGGAAGAGCCCGTGGGAGGCATTACTGCCAGTTAAATTCCAATTGTAATCTCGCCAATTTGGGGACTCGGGTGAGATTATAGGGAATTCTGGGAAATACCAAGGACTTCTGGGGATTGAAGTCTAGGGTTCAAATTCTCCATTTTTACACTTTCCATCTTAGAATCAGTTCTGAGTATTGGTTCCAAGGCAGAAAAGTGGTAAGGGCTAGGCAATAGGAGTGACTTAAGTGACTTGCCCAGAGTCACACAGCTAGGAAAGGTCAGAGGCAATATTTGAACCCAGGATGCCCCAGTCTCTAAACTGAGCCTAGAACCACTGAGCCATCTACTTGTCCCCAATATTTGTTAATTTTAATTATCCTAGTGAAAAGAGAGCTTTAACCTAGAGTCTTGGGAACCTTGTGCCAATTTTATAAACTCTGGGCTCAGAGTCAAGGGAGGTGTTGTCAGTCTACTGGCAGCCTCTGTTTCACAGTATGTTCAGCAATGCTCGGAGCATACATGTACTTGTTGCTTCTGCTGGTGGGAGAGAGACATGCCAATGGGCTGATTTATATGGTTGCCGATTTTTGTTATTTGTTTGTTAGCTGCTCCCCCTTGCCCTCCCCCTCTAGATCAGTCTTTCTATCCCTGAAATATACCATGTATTTGTTTCCGGCACTTCTTGGTTTAAGAATGATTATCGTTGCTCACAATCATGACATTTTAAAGGTTGAAGAGAATTTATACACATCATCCAATTTGAGCTTCACAACAAACCTATGAGTTGGTACAACTAGTATTATCCCCATTTTACAGATGGAGAGACTGGGTCCAGAAGAAATCCAATGATTTACAGGCTCATGGTGGCACTGCTAGTGTATGTCACAGGGGAGATTTGAGCTGAGATTTTCCCATGTCCAAGTCCAGCATTTTATCCACTCTATTATACTCTTTATTATATTTTGTTATTATATATTAATTAAAATAAATTAAATAAATAATATCAATATATATGTTATGCTTAAAATCAGTCTCTGTTTGGACAGAGTATTTAATAACCTGTTTTCTCTAAACCGTGCTATTCATTTCACCTCAAATCATTTAAAATAATTTATTACTCTCCCATACACATAAGGCACTATACTATGTTCTGAGAATATAAAGATAGGTATTACACAATCTGTTCATAAGGGCAGCTAAACCAGCAATAATAGCTGTAAATTAGCACTTGTGTAACACTTTACATTTTAAAAAGCACTTTAGAAATACTGCATCATTTTATTCTCACAAAAAAGAAAAAATGTTATTTATCCCTATTTTACATGTGGGGAAACTGAGGCAGACAAAGGTTGTTGTTTTTAAGTGACCCTGGGTCACACAGCTGTTACTTATCTGAGTATAAATTTGAACTGTAATCTCCTAACTTCATGCCTAGTGTATTATTAACATTGCTGCCTAATTACCCATATTTATCCCCATTTTAGAGTTGAGGAAACTAAAGCAGACAGGGGTTAAGTGAGCAAGGATCACACAGCTCTTATGGATCTGAGGCTAAATTTGAATTCAGGTCTCTCTGACTTTAGGTCTAGATCTTTATCGACCTAACTGCCTATTACAGAAAGTAATTATGACACAAAGAACAAGGAAACGAATCCAAGAGAGTGTTCCAGGCAAACTGCCCAGCCTCAATAAACTATCTTCATGCCCATTTCCCTGTATGTCTGGCCCTTTTAACCCCATCAGAGAAAGGACCATGATGCTCAGGCCCATGATGAGAATTTTGGATGCAGACAGATGTTTGCTTCAGACCACCTCTGGCTTGACATTTTAACTTTCCCTTGTTTATAGGAACTCTGTCCATTTCAGCTCCAATTTTAACTCCAGATCATCTGCTCCCCTTAGCTTCTCATTATGAGTCAGGCAGTCCTTTCCAAACCCATAGAATAGCAAAATAGAGGTTTTTAGAAAATGTGTGTCTGTGCAAGAGAAAAATCATTCCACATGGCTTGGGGCTTCCTTCTCTGATAATAATACAGTACTTAGCATTTATATGGTGCTTTTCATCTTCAAAGCTCTTTGCTGATATTAGTTAATTAATCCTATTAACATTCCTGAAGGGAGGTGAGGGTCGTTATCATCCTTTTGCAGCCAGGGAAACTGAGGTACAGAGGCGAAGAGGCTTAATTCAGACCATGGATTCAGTAGACTTGACAGATGCAAGTGTGTCTGAGGAACTGTCAATTCCCTGACTGCGTTCTGATTGCTCAAATCTATGCATCACTTGCTATATTAACTTTAAAACACCCACCCACTGTATTGATGCCTTTTCTTTTTATATCATAAACATTTCTATCTCATCCCATTCCAGACTGAACAATATCTTGTGACAAAACCAAATTATTATGCAAAAACATGTGCTATAGAAACCTTGCCTGACCATGTCTACAATATTCTTTACCAGTAATTTCTTTGCTTTCTGCTGTAATGGCAGGAGATATGTTTTTCTTTCTCTTCTCAAGGACTGGTATTGGGTCATCGCTGTTGTTTTTATGATTGTTCTTTTGTTTTTCATCTTCATTCAGAATTCAGCTTCTTCAAAGTCAGTCAAATAATGGTTTAACAAGCATTCATTAGGCACTTACTATGCCAGACTCTGCACTAGGTACCAGGAGGGGAAAAATGCAAAATACAGTTTTTGCCCCCCAAGAGCCTTACATTATCATAATGATTATGTTCTTGGGGTTCTTGGTTAATGTATTTCATTCAGAATAGCTCTTCCCACATTTCTCTGAGTGCCTCCTATTTGCCATTTCTTACAGGGTATCAAAATTCCATTCCAATCCTAAGCTATCATTTTTCAGTGGTTCACAAATGCTGGGCTCTCACTTTGTTTCAAATACTTTTCTACCATGAAGAGTATTGTATAAAATATCATTGATAAAAGTGCATGAGTATTTTCAAATCAACAAATACTTTTGCTTGAGATATAAGTCCAGTGTGATTTACCATAATAAAGGATAGCATTTAATCACCTCTCTTGCATAATTCCAAATTGAAATCAAGAATGAATGGACTATTTCCCAGCTTCAATGGTAGTGAAAGGCCAGTTTACATTGAAGTGAAACCTTAGTTGTTGTAATTGTTTAATCTTATTGATGTGGATTTTTCAATTAATATTATTTTTAGGGTTTTCACCATAAGAGAGTGCTAGCTTTTGTCTTTTTTTGCATATGTTAAAATAACAATGCCATTTTTAATGTTTGTTTTATATGATAATCTTTTTAGATGTGGCTTTTTTGCATGATTAATTATTTTCTTAATGTTTCACCATTTTTAAATCCTTGATGTGAATCCAACTTTGTTAGAGTAAATTATTTTCTCAATATATTTTGGTAGTTTCCTTGTAAGCATTTTATATATAAAATATCCATTAGTGAGATTGGTTTATGGTTCTCTTGCTCTGTATTCTCTCTCCTTTGTTTGGGTACCATGACTATATTTGTCATGAGAAAAGATTTTAGTAGAGTGTTTTCTGTCTCCAATTTTGAGAATATTTTAACAGTGATATTAATAGCTCCTTAGGGTTTTTTTTTAAAGTAGAATTCATTTGTAAGTTCATCTAACTCAAGGATTTCTGTCCTTCTGCTGTCCATTAAAAAAATCATTTATCACTTACTCAAAATATTTTCTGAGATTATGTTGTTTAAGCACTCTATTTGTTATTTTCAAAGTTGTATGTTTCTTTAGATATTCCATATTTTTTTAGTTCTCAGTTTTTTATCATAATTTAATTGCATGTGATCATTTTTAATAATTACTTCTATTTCCTTTCTTGTGAAATTCACTTCATTGTTTGTTTTGGAGATGTGCTTTTTGACTCTCTTTTTTATTTTATTTTTTCAGATTAGGTTTGCTAATTTTTTTTAAAATCTTACCTTTCATCTTAGAATCAATACTATGTATTGACTCCAAGGCAGAAGAGTGGTAAGGGCTAAGCAATGGAAGTCAAGTGACTTGCCCAGGGTCACACACTTGGAAGTGTCTGAGGCCAGATTTGAACATAGGATGTTCCATCTCTAGGCCTGGCTCTCAATCCACTAAGCCATTCAGCTGCTCCCACTAATAGTTTTTTGATTAATTGTTTTAAAAGAAAACAGCTCTTAATTTTATTTTCTAGTCTCTTTCTTTTTTGAATTTTAAAGATTTCATCTTTTGTAGTTATCTTAGGATTTATAATTAATTTTCCATTTTGTTCTGTTTACATGCTTAGATCATTGAGTCTCTCTTTTGTTATTAATAATTTGAAATATGACATTTTCTATCTTGAGGACTACATTCTCTTAATCCCATATGTTATGGCATGTTGTTCAAATGTTGTCATTATATTCAGTATAATTTATTGCTTTTATGATTTTTTGACCCAATCATTATTCTGGAGCTTATTTACCCAATCTCCATTTAGGTCTCTATCTTTTGTTCATATTGTTTTCATTCATTCATTTTTTAAAATTAATTTAAGGTCTATAATGCAGTGTGGTATGCAGTAGGAGTGATTAGTGGGGGACTCTCTTATTCTGCTCTTTGTTTTTTCTCTTATAACCTATTCTTTTTGATGTGATTCCACCTACTTTTTCAGCCTCTCTCCTATACTTTCTAATCATTTTCATGCCCTGATAAAACTAATCTCAGAAGTTGGCACATTACAGTTTTCAAAGTGGTTTGACTCTTCATTTTCTACATTAGAATTTGACAGGTTTCATAGCATCTTGGAGAGTCCCACTTGTGACTAAAAGAAACTTGGCATGACCAAGGTACATATCATTCAAGTCAGTTTCAATTCAATTCATCAAGTATTTGAGTTCTGCAACTGCCATATTGCCCTACTCAATCTTCCAAGCTGCCACTATCAAGAGAAAGACTCCAAATCTAGGAGGCTCATTTGTCTGATTGGTAGGGCCAATGCATTCTTAAACTTGTATTTCCCTAGTTAGTTCTCCTCCTCTTGGCCCCCATTCCCCAAAAGGAAGGGAGGATCCTTTCTCTGAACTTATGAAATCCAAAGCTTTCAGGGCCAAAGTGTTATGGATAGAATCTTCAAGGTGTGGCAATGGTTAAAGTGAAAGGCTATGGCATATAAAGGGCAATGAGGTCATCACCACCTTCATCATCATTTCTGTCCAGCAGTCTGCTGACCTTCCTAGAATGGACAAACTTCTAAACTCCCATTTTAATCCTTAAAAGCAGAGAATATCAGAACAATACCCAATTTCCATTTAGGATGGTAGAGTTGTGATTATGGATTATTGGAAGGTATGGGGACCTGGGAAGAGGGATACACTTTCACTTCCCAAGACACTTGTAAACTGCCCTTTGTTTCTGCTAGCCACCTTGTTATACGTGTTGCTTGAAAGGTAAATGAATGTGAATGAAGCCTTGTACAAAAGGCATGTAATAAATGTTGAAATAATCCTTGTGAAAAATTAACCTATGAGTACTATTGTTGGTAGAAATTCTCATATGGGAAACTGCATCATTATCCAGGAATCAAATAAAATATGTGCTTCTTTCCAGATACAACTCCTATTAGTCATAATATTTTGCAATTCTCCTATAGCTTCCATCCCAGACTGTCAGAAGCCTTTACAGAGCATCAGTAACTCGTTTATTATTTTAAAAGGCTCATTTTCTAATTCTGAAGTACTTCCTTGCCATAGGGAGGAAAGAGGATGGATCCCATGCTTTAGTAAGAATAGTTTTGAGTCTAGGGAAAGAAATTCATGGTCCTTGAATGACATCCTAAATCTATGTGAAGGGATCCAGAGGTAGAAGAGAAGAGATGACTATATCCCTCTAGAAGGCTAAAACCTGTGTGCCCCTGTCCTTTTACCTTAGAAAGTAAGAGGTTAAGGGATTGTCTAGATGGTTCAGTGGATTGGGAGTCAGACCTGGAGATGAGAGGTCCTGGGTTCAAATGTGGCCTCAGACATTTCCTAGCTGTGTGACCTTAAGCAAGTCACTAAACTCCCATTTCTTGACCCTTGCTACTCTTCTGCCTTGGAACCAATACACAGTACTGATTCTAAAATGGAAGGTTAGGGTTTGTTTGTTGTTTTTTTTTTTTAAAGGAAGTAGGGGTTTAAGGCAAAAGAGAAATAAGATGAAAGAAGTGATCCCTCCCATTACTGACATGATTAATTAGTAAAGCTTCATTGCATTATTTGCCATTTTCTATCATGTGAGAAGTCGGTCCCTATAGATGATATTTCTCTGGGTCAAATATTGATTTATATTTCTTTATATGTATGTATGTGGGTGGAGAAGGATATCTGAATCTATGATTTTATTTTTTTTTAAGAGGGCTTCTAAATTGGAGTCCCTCCACATTTGTAAATGAGGAAGTCTATCTCAGAATTGACTGGGAACACTTGCCCAGGGTCACACAGACAAGACGTGTCATAGGTAGGATTTAAACTTAAGTCTTCTTGACTCCAAGGCCAGACCTCTATGTATACATCCCATATTTCTGAAGGATAAAGTCCAGCTGGTAGAGAAATTGACAAAGGGTCCCCTACATCGCCCTTGACCATGTGACCACTGGAATCATCACAAGGAGTAGAAGGAATTCACATGGTCCTGTTCTGCTTATTCTATGAAACTCACAAATGGACTTTTCAAACGGGAAGTTTCTTTCTTCTTGGTTATCTCTGTTTCATCTGGGAACAGTGAGAGGTGTGAATGGGGCTACATCTGTGCATTTCTATGACTTCTCTGGGATCCAAAAGCTTCGGCGTGTTCATTTTCACAGTGTATTAAAAGCCTGTTTTCTCCCATTGGTGGGCAGGACTATCACTGCAAGAATTCAGCATGTCTGCATTTTCTAAGTCATTCCAGGGTTGTTTGCTCTTTTCTTGAAATATATTATTAGGGCTGTCACTTGTTTAAAATGCTTTAATGAATGATATTTTGTTGCCTAAGGCTTTTTTAGCAAAGGGCATGATTTTATAAATTGAATAAATAGAGTTATGGCAAATAATGAAAAATCTTTTAGAAAAGCATCATGGAACACCAGCTGACAGCTGACTTCATTTCCACAGATTTTCATATGGTGCAATTTCATTACCATCACCATCATCTTCAGTGACTTAAATGAATTCTGTATCGACATTGCAGTAAGCACTGCACAGATATGCAAGCATATTCAAGGATATTAACCCTGCTCTGGAAGTTACTGCCACCTGAAATGTCATCATTAAAAAAATCTATTAGATGAGGCAGGTAGGCAGCTCAATGGATTGAGAAGTAGGTTCAGGGACAAGAAGTCTTGGGTTCAAATGTGGCTTCATACACTTCCTAGCTATGTGATGTGAAGTAAGTCACTAAATGCCCTGTTGCCTAGTCCTTAACACTCTTCTGCTTTCGAACCAATATACCATATTGATTCTGAGATGGAAGGTAAGGATTTTTTTTTAATATGTTAGAGATCTCAATTGAAAAAGGCTCTAGCCTTTCCTTCAAGGCCATACGGTATTGCACTAACAACAGAATATCCTACTGAAACCATTATTCTTCTTTATTAGTGTTCATTAGCATGGCTTAACTAAGTAAAATAGGATAGTTCTTAATAATAATAATAAAAGCAAGCCTTTATATGATACTTTAAATTTAACAAAGGACTTTCTATGTGATATCCTATTTGTTCCTCAAAACAACTCATTGATATAGATGCTATTAATATCCTCATTTTATAGATGAGGAAAAAGAGGCTGGGAGAACTTTGTTAAGTTCCACTAACTTGAATTCCACTAATATGTATCTTATTGTTTAAATGACGAGAGGCAGCAGTATATAATTGAAAGAGCAATAGACTTGGAATTAAAAGAATCAGTCCTTGCTACTTACTATGTAGCCCATTGTCAATAAATTCCAGGAAGGCAAGAGTCTGGTCTTATCTCATCTTTGAAGCTCTCCCAATCCAGAAACAGTGCTTTGTACATAGTAGGACACCTGATTAAAATGCCTTTAATTAAATGGAATTTCATGACCTTGGCAAGTCACTTAACTGATGATCTACCCTGTCTATTACTAATTGGTTAGAAGGTGATTGATCCTTATGCTGCCATTGCAACAGAATGGTTTTGATGGTACAGTGAGTTCATGCATGTCAGATGTTATATTCACCTGAATTAATTATGGTTACCTTGATTTTATATCTTCCCTACCTCAAGTAGGGAAGGGAAGAGGCTAGTAGTATAAGGGTTAAAAATTAATGGCTTGACTAAAATATATGAAAGTTTTAAATTATAATGGTGGTCACCAATTCAAAATATAATTGCTCAAAGTCAAAATGACTTTAATAGCTTTTATTACAAAAGAGGTAGAAAGAATGAAAGCAAAGAAATACAAAAGAGTACAGAAGACATAGCTCATCAAACTAAATATTGTTCCTGTGCTCAACTAAGCCAGGACTTGTTAACCTTCACCTGGAATGAAACTATTTTCAGAAGACAAGAAGGAAAAGCCAGCTATCCACTCACCCAAGTTCCCTCAAGAGGTAGGTCAAGACAATGACCTGAGCTGAAGGTGACTCCTAAGGCAGACGTTCTTCCTTGAGCTGACCTTCTTGTTGAAGCTGACTTCCTTCTTGAAACTGAACTCTAGCTGGGACTCTTCCCAGAAGACTATTTCCACCAGCCTCCCCCAAGCCAAAGTATTCATGGCTTTTATGGTGACTTCTTGTCCCTTCTCCTATTCACAGGGCTTAATCACAATTTATCTAGCACTGCCCAGAGGGTAGTGTCTGTGGGATCCACTTCTCACACTCTGGAGGTATAAATTCTCATCAAAAGGGTTCACAGTTTTCCGGATTGAGTCTCTGAGGGTATGAATTCTCTAAATGATTTGCGAGCTCTTCCACCTAGTTCAAGCTTGTGTCGATTCAATCAAAAAGTAGACAAAGGAGAGTTAATCCTGTCTTCACAATCTAGTGAGTTACTAAATGGGTATATTTAAGTTATTGTTAGCCAAAGTGTTAACTCCAAATAGGCAAAGAGTAAAGGATTCCCTTTTACAAGTGTAAACTCAGAATAAACAAAGAGAACCAAGAATTGCCTTTCACAGTAGGGTAATATGATGACTTGATTGACATATAAGTATAATTTATTTATATTATACATTCTGTTTATTCATATACATTATAATATTATATATAGGTATATATATATATATTTACATAACTCAATGCCTATCAGATATTGAGTACAGAATTTGCTGATAGACTCTGGGTTTGCAAAGTACTTTATATACATTATCTCAGAGTCCCATAACAATCACTGAGAGAGGAAGATGCCACTATTATCCCCATTTCACTGCTAAGGAAACTTGAGGCTCAGAGAATTTAAGAGACTTGCATATGATCAGTTCTTATGTGTCCAAGGGATGACCCACATGCTTCTGACTCTAAGTACAGCACTCAATGACTAGACCAATTTACCATAGTTGAAGGGTTTTTTTAAAAAACTTCTTCCTTCTTGAGTTGGAATATAAAATGGATGCAGGAGAGAGTTCTCCTTTCCTTAGGGTAAAGAACACTTTATACCAGCTGTAGTTTTCAAGCATTTAGGACTTCCTAAATAAATCTTAGGGAATTCCCTAAAGCAGGAAGCAGAGTGAGAAGTGAGGAATGCAGTTACATTCAGTAAGTGTGTGAGGCAGAATTTGAATCCAGGACTTCCATACTATAGTCCTAGTACTCTATCCACTAATCTGTGCTACCTTCATTTGAATAATTTAAATAAAATAAAGAAATGTGTCAAACTGAGACCTTCCCTAGGATTCAGCAAGAACATGCACTTGCTTTCAGAGTATGAAGAGCAGAATTAATCTGCTATTTTCCACAGACTGCAGAGAACATGCATATGAACTAAATATTCATAGTGAGATTATATACTGATTTATTCCTTTTTAGCCAGTCTGTTTTCATGTGTATTGAATTATATTATAAAGCTAGTAGGATTTTTTGGGGGGAGGGGGAATACATAAAAATTAGGTTTAGAGTTGCTTCAATGTAATACTTTTTGTTTAATTTTTAATTATGCCAATATAAGAGACTGTATTCAGTATATTGAGAATGGATGTTGCCAAATGGGGATGTATATTATTGCCTCATAGAATATGTATTATTCATAGGGGGGAAAAAAGTCTATCATGAAAAGGCATCTGGTCCTTTAAGAGACAGGAACCTCTTGAACTGGGCTTCCATAGTGATTTTGATTTGTTGCCCAAAGTATACTCACAGCTTCATTTAATATTAATAGGAAGCAAGTCAGACTCTTCGATGACCCTTTGAAACTGTAACTCAATGAATGGATCTCTTAAAAGATTTGGGATGAGTAGCCAGGCAGTTAGAAATAGGGCACAAGTGTGAGATGACTCATTCACATAGAACTATCCACTTCTGGGTCTTGGTAAGTTGGGTTGATTAGAGTGGAAAGGATGGAGATTAAAATATTACAACAAAGCTCAAAAAATGAACTTTTACCACTGTTTGATTTCTTTAATATTCCTTTTTTTAGTTGTTGCATATTACATATTGCCTTGTTTCAAAATGGCATTCCTTTTTTATCTTCATACTTTTCTTTCTTTAGGACTTTTGTCCTTTCTTAATCTACATTAACCTCCATAACCATCTAAGCAAATAGAATTCATGTCAGCACTTAGCAGACATAGAAATATGGAACTAAGCTGAAATGCTTTGTCTGGCATATCTCAAGATCCTGGTGTTTTCTATACATATCCTTGGCTTTTAAAGTCTTTGAGAATATGGCCCCAACCTGTCTTTCCAGCCTCATTAGACGATTCTCCATCCTGCTCACTACAGTCCAGCCAAATTGTTCTTCTTTCTGTTCCTTACCTGCTATTCTCCATTGCACTGGCTATCTCTCATGATCTGAATTTCTATCCCTCCTCATTTCTGCCATAGAGAATCTCTCATTTCTTTCAGGACATAGCTCAGACATCACCTCTTTGATTAAGTATTTTCTGACCTCAATGCTTTCTCTTCCTAACTAAAGTTAAATATTACATGTATAATTTATATTATAATGATTCTATAATTCTATAACCACATATTTATAATTAACTAACCTATTTATTTACATATACTTATATGTACATGTGGATCATTTAACCACATTTATTCTGTATTTATTCTTTATAAGCTTATATGTCTATATGTTACTTCCTGGAATATATGCTCCTTGAGAATAGATATTATTTCATTTCTTTCGCTTTGTATCCCAAGCACTTAGTATGGTGCCTGAAACTTAGTAAGCACTTAACAAATACTTGTCGATTTATGTGTTTTAGAAAAAAGGACCTCTCATATAACATGATCCAACACAATGTCCAGCAATAGTGACAGAAATTTGAGGCATTTTGGTTGTAGCAAAAAGTTTGAGGAAACCTTTTAAAATCTCTTTTTTTTTTCTAGAAGTTGATGGCAGCATGTCCTAATTTCAGGTCCATGTCTCTCAAGACGAAATAAATTCTTGAATTTTAAACTTGCAAAATTGAAACCATAAATGAAGGGAGATATCATAAGAGGGATGAGCTGAGACATAGACAGAAAGTATATAATTGGGGAATGAACTGATTTTTATCTTAACTATGTTAAATAGTATATTGACCTCCATTAAATTCTGTAAGCTTGATATCAATTCCTGAAAATATTATAAAAGGTATTACTTAAAGGATTGCTCAGAAGCATCTATAGAAAGAAATGAGTGGTGATCCCAAAGAGTCAGGACAGCTTCATCAAGGACAGGTGATGCCATTTGTTTCATTTCTATTAAGCTTTACCTGTGTGATCTTTGGTAAGTCTCTTAACTTCTCTGAGCCTCAGTTTCCTCTTCTATAAGAGTAATTGGACTTGATAGGATTATAATTCTATAGTTTAGAGACTATTATCCTAAACAGGAAGAGGAAGTCATTACTAGAAATATAATTTGCCTATATTTTAGAAAAGGATTTGACAAAATCTGATGCCATTGGAAATGTGAGTGAGATGACAGTTCAGTTAAGTTATCTGGTTGAATGACCCTATTTAAAAAATAATCATTAATGTCTTGGTGTCAGCTTGGAATGGAGTTTTAGTGAAGTGTCCCCAGGGATCTGACCTTAGCTATTTGCTATTTTCATTTCTTTTTAAAAACTTATTTAATTTGTTTGTTACATTAAAAACCCCATGTAATGCCCTTCTCTTCCCAATTTGCACTAGGGAAGGTATCATTTGACAAAAAGATTACCTACAAATATACATACATACATATGTATATAAAAACTATGCCTTGCTTATTTCTACTCATCAATTCTTTCTCTGGAGATGGACCTACCCAACTCATCCTTCAAACAGTATTTCTGTTGCTGTATGTAATATTCTTTTCATTCTGTCCATTTCAGTATTCATAATTGTGTAGGTCTTCCCATGTTTTTTTTTTTCCCAAACTTAAACCTGTTTGTGTTTTCTTATTGTGCAGTAGTATTCTATTATAATCATATGCATTGACGAATATCAGAAAATCATTTTCTAGCTCTTTCCCACCACAAAGAGCTGCTCTAAATATTTTACAATATATAGGTTCTTTTCCTTTTCCCCTGATTACCTTAGAAAATAAACCCAATAGTAGTATTGCTAGGTCAAAAGATACATAATGTTTGATAACTCTTTGGATATAATTCCAGATTGCTCTCCAAAATGACTGAATCAATTCACAGTTCCACTAACAGTATATTAATATTCCCTCCAATATTTGTCATTTTATCCTTTTAGCCAATTTTCATTTCCCGTAGTGATTTGCTTTAAGGCATAGTTGGGATGCTTATCAAATTCATGAAAGACATAAAGCCAGAAGAGATAAATAGTTAACTTAGCAGATGACAGGCTGGGACATCCAGCTAAAACTAATCAGATGAAATTTAATAAGGATAAATATAAATGTAAAATCTCATACTTAGGTTAACAAAAAAAAAAAAATCTACCCAAGTACAAGACCAGAAAGACATGGCTGGAGAGCAATTTGAAGGGGGGGGGGAAGCATCTGGGGATTTTAAGCTTAGAATGAGACAACATTTTCATGTCATTAAAAAAACAAACTAATGCAATCTTGGGCTGCAGTAAATAAATAGCATAGTATATAGAACGAGGGAGATCATAGTCCAACTATACTGTACAGTAGAGCATATTTGAATATAGCAACACTGGGTAGTACATTTTAGGAATGGAGTTGATAAATGGAGATTATCCAGGAGTTGCAACCAAGGGGGTGAAAAAGATTTTGAGCTCATGCTGTATTTGAGTCAGTCTAAAGAGATTAGGGTTATTTGTAACAAGATTTAGTAGAAATATGGTAGCTAACTTCAAGTATTTGAAGAATTTTGTTAAAGTGGTACTTGACTTGGTTCCTAAATGGCTTTAGGAGCAATGGCAGGAAAGTTGTTAAGATTTAGTTTTAGACTTAAAAGAAAAAGTTCCTATGACCTAAATTTGTCCAATAGTAGAATGGGTTATTTTGGGAAGACCCGTAGCAAAAGTCATCAAGCAAAGGCTATATTGCGACTTCTGGCCGAAAATGTTCTCCCTTCTCATTTCAGCTTTCTGGATTTCTTCAAGACTCATCATCAATTCAATTTTCTTCAAGAGGACTTTCTTGGTCTTTCCAACCTCAATCCCCAAAGCTACTATCTTCCCTCCAAGATTATCTCCAATAAATCCTGTATTTTACATGCTGTTTGTACATAGATGTTTTGGAAGATATGCTGTTTCCCACAGTGGGAACTCTTTAAAGGGAGGGACTAATTTTGCTTTTCTTTTAATCATTAGGATTTAGCACAAGTTAAATACTTTGAGAATTCAGGTTTGTTGATTTAGGACCTTAGGTTGTTCATCTGCAAAGTGAAGAGATTGGACTAGATTAAATGGCATCTTATATATGAATCTATGACACTGCTGTAGTGAGGATGCTTGTTTAGATCTGATAAACTAGATAGACTGACCCTCTGAGGTGGCTTCCATTACTGATATTCCATGAATGAAGGGGCAAAAATAAGAAAGTCCTTCAGAATGTAAGTGGGGGACATTCTTGAAAATGAGGAGGAAAGGACATAGTAAATTGAGTATTGTCCTCATTTGTATTGGCTCTTACTCCCTCATATCAAGGGGGAATGTTCATCAAAGGACATGAATATGCAGTCTTCCTTATTCTGGCAACCTGAAATAAAGAGGACTACCAAAATAGCAACACAAGGATCATTAATCCAGGCAAAGGAATTGCAATTCTGGAATGACACAGGACACTGAAATTCAGGAATGCCTGAGAAAGATAGAAGGAATGGGGTTTAAATACACTTGAACTGGGAGAAGTACTTGGGAAGGGCAAAAGGGAGAAATGACTAACCTCTGATCACATCAATGGGCTCCTGGTGTGATTAATTTCTGAGCACAACAATGGGCTCCAGGTGGGAATATCTGATCACATCAAGGGTTCTAGGTGTGATTAACACTTGATCACATCAATGGGCTTCAAATGTGATTAATATCTGACCACATCAAGGGGCACCAGGCATGATTAATATCTGAGCAGATCAAGGGTCCAGATGTGATTAGTAACTGAGAAGATTAAGGGGCTGCAGGTGTGAACATCAGACCACATCATGGAGCTCCAAGTGTGATTAACATCTGATCACATCAAGGGGCTCCAGATGAGATTAACATCTAAAAAGGTCCAGGGTCCACTTGTGAACAACTCATTACATCAAGGGACTCCAGGTATGATTTATATCAGAGCCAACCAATGGGCTCCAAGTTAAGTGAGTTTCCAGAGATGTCATAAGAATTGTTCCCACCATGAGGTCATACAAGGTCAAAGTAGGCCTTTCTGATAACTGCATTTAACAATTCCAAAATACACTTTTTCATACTCTTAAGGACTTGTAGGTATAACTGATTGGGAACTTAAAGGGGGTACTTGTTGCAGTTGAAGAACACTGGATTTGATTTCAGAGGGTGTAGGTTTAAATCCTTGTTTTACTACTTCCTCTCTAAGCTTTGAGCAAATGCTTTCACTTCCTGGCTTTAGTCTCCTCACTAAAATAAAACTGTTAGACTAGAAGACCTCTAAGGTCTTTTTTTTTCATTTCTAAATCTATAGTTCTGTGAGATTGTCAACTTTGGGAACTGTATATAGATCAGAGGTCAAACTTCTCCAGGAGCTGCAGAACCATCTTAAAATGTAATTGGGAAACATTTAACAAAATAAAAATACACTAGAACATAGATAACATTCCATTTTCAAACTAGGTCAATATGTGACCTTTCAGAATCCTTATAAATGGTTAGTGGTCTCTCTTTCTCCTGGAGTTTGACACTCATCCTCTAGATGATCCCCTTCATTCTCCCAAACTATTCTTTTTCTTTGAGGAAGAGTACTTTCCAAGGGCCAGGCAAAAAGGTATTCCTTAGATCCAACAAAATCACTTACTGGTTCAGCAGAAACCAATAAATCAAAAAATCAAAAGAAGGGTCTGTGCTCAATCACACACACACACACACACACACACACACACACACACACACACACACTCCTCCTCCTCCTCTTTATCATCAGGGTTGGTAATCTATAGGAAGTAGCTGAAACCTTTCTATTGTCAATATTTCCCATTCCAATTTTTTTTTTAATCCTCTGCCTTACCTGCCCTTTCTTTAATCCTTACCCACTATGCCACATTTTTATTCATCCTGCTATGATGAAGCAGGGTAGGCATCAAGAGATAAATCTCAGGAGTTCCTGAAACTTATGTTGGTCACCCAAGATCTTTTCCCAGGCTGTAGTTCTTACTGGGACCATACCAGAAACACAAATTATTGTTCTGAATAGTCTGCATGCCACATATCTCATTACTGATAAAATTGGAGTTACAAGGGGCTTTTTAGAAAGGCACTGGGGAAACAATAAATTTTGGAGTCCTGGTTTTGAATACTGACTCAGTCACTTTCTGCTGTGAGACCTTGGACAAGTAATTTAAAGTCTCTAAACTTTAATTTCTGTAGATGTGGAATCTAAGAGAACCCCAAGTTTTAGGGTTAGCTTGAAAGCTGGAGACTCCAAGTCTGTCCTCATTCCCCTGAGAATCCACCTTGAAGGGAATCTCAGACCAGCAGTTTCAGACCAATAATAGACCCTAAAGTAAATTATAACCCCAGATGAGTGGGGCTAAATGCTAATACCCTCTTTATTTTAGTAGTCTTTCCCATTGCATTAGAGACCCTTTCCCAAGAAGACCCTCACTTGTACAGGGACCACCCTTTTTAGTATCCTTTGTAAGTAGTTCAATTCCCTTACACCCTAGTCTCTGGCTATGGTTCCTTTCCCAAGCCTGTCTATGTAGGTTGAATACCCATTTCCTTGTAGCCATGGTGATATCAATCAATCATGTTTCCCTGTCCTTCAGTTTCCCAAAAGAGTATATAAGCTTCCCAATTTTCATGGCTCTTCATAATTGTCCAATCTAGTGCAATTGGCATTCCCAGGGGTCAGTACCAGAGCAAACAGAGTCTTGGGGCTCATGTGTGGAAGTGTAGCCTACAGCTCTGTGTGGAAGCCTGAGAGGAAAGCACTGAACCCCTCTCCTCAATTAAAATGTGGTTTTTCTGACTATTTAATAATTGTGTTTTTTTTTCCAGGTTAACATTTCCTATTCCCACTTTAATAGATGAAGAAGTTGGACTAGATGACATCTAAAGTCCCTTCCAGAGCTAGATCAATTATCTCATGTATATATTATTCCCAGAAAATATATCAATCACTTTTAGCTTACCTGTAAGTTACCCTAACTTGTCCAGGATGAGAGCAGGATGAAGAGCCAGAAAATATTACTGTGACAGAGTTTGGACTTCAGGTGACATAATGCCCATATCAGGGCTGGTTAAAGTCTTTACTGTCCTGTTGACTATGGAGTGAATGGTAATCACATAGTTATTTATTACCTCACCACTGAAAGTTATCTTGGCACTGTCTGATAGGCATTGTCAAAGAGGAAACCTAGTCATTAAGAGATCAATTAATGGAGCTTTCCATAAATCCTCTAGTGGTTTCCCACAGAATGGAAGAGAAATGGTCTTTCCAGGGGAGCTAGGCTTGGTTGCTCTCCAGCATGTCCCAATTTTGTGGATATTAAGGAATGTCTTCAACTCTAGCTAGCCAACTGACTTGCCTGTCAGGCTTGAGAATTACTTTCATACCAGGACATCGTAGATATCTGAATGCAATATGCCTTCATAAAGTAGTTTTCAGAGGTCATTATTTTAATAGGTTAGGCTGTAGCCTGTTACTGTGTCCTTTCAAGCGATCTAGACTCTGGGCAGGAGTAGCTGTCAGTTTACTCATACTTCATCTGATCTTCTTACCATATCAAGACTCTGGGAACTTTATTAGTTAGGAGTAATCACTCATTTCCTTTCTGGGTTGGCCTCTGCCTTTACCAGGCCTCCTGTTAGTTCTGTAAATTCAGTAATCGCTTCACAAAAGGGCCCATTAACTTAGTAAGCAGTTTAATTGCATTAAATAAGAGGGTAATAAAATGCAAGCAAAAGTACTTGTATCTCAGAAGCAGCAACCATCTCAATGCTTTCCTCCCCAGAGGCCAGAGCCATACTCTCACTGGCTTCTATTTTCAGATAAAAGAAACAGAAAATTTGTGCATTTAATGCAAATTTCTCAATTCTTGCCACAGTAGTGAGTAATAACTGGGAGCTAGGTTTCTACCTCTTATCCAGAACAATGCATAAATCTTGATGTCTGTATTGGATGGCTTGGTGTGCTGTTCATTCATTAGCTTACTGGCTTCATCCTTCTTGGGTTGCTCTCTACTGTCCATATCAGGTTCTGGCTTCCTTTTTCCATGACTGCAGATACCAGAACTCACAGCCTTTTCCCAAATGTGAGGATGAAGCTCCTGCTCTTGGCAGTGACATTTCTCCCTCCTCACCTTGTATTTCTGTTTTTCTTCCCTCTGACTTCAGTATTTATGTATTCAGTCACATCTGCACAGACTTGGGAAATTACTGTGAGAACTCACATGTTTTCTTCTCCAAATTCTTTCAAAAAATATTCATGGGAGAAAGTAAGCAAGGTCCCAAACAAATCTTTTCTACCTAACTGGTAGAAATTCTAGTCAAAAGAGACATATCTGGAAGGTTCACGTGATTGGTATGGATGGACACATCTTGTCAACTGGATGGAAGGATAGAGAGAAGACCTGAATAATTAGAGAAAATAGATGTGCCCCAGCAAGGACTGGCAAAATATTGACAATAAGGGTCTTGAATGGAAGTAAGGGAATCAAAATTTAGCATCCTGGCACAGCACCAAGAAAGCAGGAATGCTGAAGAAAGGCAGAAGGGGCAAAATATAAATACACTTCAACCAGGAGGGAGGAATGATTAACATCTAGTATGATTACCATAGAGAAGATAAAAGCATTCCAGGTGAAGTGAGTTTCCAGAGATATTTCCAGATGTGCTCCAACCAAGAAGTCAATCAAGTCAATCAAGGTAGTCCCTTCTGGTAACTGCCTTTAACAACAGAAATGGAGAAATGAAGAAAAGGATGCAATTTGGCCAGAATAAATCACTGATTTCATAGTCCATGCGTCTATGTGTCTGTGGGAGCATTGAGAGAGAGACTGAGAGAAAGAGACAGACAGCATGTAGAGGCAGTTGGGCTGGGTTAATTGATTTAATCCAAGACTCCACATCATTTTATTATTTTATTTTGATGTAGCTAGCTTTTATTGCCTTTCTGAGAGCTGTTGACTCAAAAGCCTTTAAGGATAAAGGTGTGATCTCTGAATTTGTGAATTCACAAAAAGGGACCTCCCAGGAAGCAAACTCCCTCTATAAATAAGCACTGCAATTCAGTCTTAGGGAGTTGCCTGGTGTACTAAGAGTGACTGATCCAGGAGGCATCACCAGATACGTGTTAGAAGTGAGTATTTTACTCAAGCTTTTTTAATCGAAGGCCTGTTTTTCTATCTACAATGCCATGTTATGTTTTACAATAAGGATTGCATGAATGAAAACATTTATGAAGCATTTATTGCACACCTGGAAATGTGCTAGGCACTAAGAATAAAAATATAAAGGTGAGAAATACCATGACCACAAGGAGCTTACATTCTGATTGGGGACAAAACATAGGGGAGAGTTGTTGTCTCAAAGGAGTCACAAGATCTTGGTGTAGCCCTGGAGAGTGAATTTTCAAATTCCAAAGTTGCTGAAGGGGAAGAATCCAAGTCTGAGGATCTGCTGAATGCACCCATTTGCCCTGTTAGATCAGCTGTGACAATTGCATCAAGAGGTTTCATGGTGATTGCATCAAGACCACCGAGAAGAAGGCAAAAGTCATCCGAGAAGAAGGCAAAAGTCATCGGAGAGTCGTTCTGTTTGCAGTGCTGAGAGAAACACTCAAAGATGAAGATCCAACACTAGCACAAAAAGCCCTGCCATGAAACTGAGCCCAGGGATGATACAGCCTTCTAGAGAAGGAAGGTTGCCTGGAATCTCCTTGAGAAGCCTTTGTTAAAGAAGTCACCAGAGTTTATGGCCACATTCGAGGCACCCTCTGATATGGACGTGCATCTGGACCCTGAGCTCTATCAGGACATCCGCCCTAGAGTCTTTGATGACCGTGATGTCACTCAGAATGCCTCTTTTCTAGACCCAGGACTTGGAAAATCCGCGGTGAAATTAAAGCATGTCAAGCAGCTGAAGTCTGAGAAGCGTTATGGGCAGAAACAGAGGCAGGAGGATCTATCTGAACACAGAGATATCAAATACCCAGGCTCCATGCCCCAGTGCCTGGGCCCCAGATGTGTCCAGCCTGCCCAGCCAGGCTCCAAGTACTGCTCTAATGATTGTGGTCTGAAGCTGGCTTTCAATCGCATCTGTAAGATCCTACCGCAGCAAGTCCAGCAGTGGCAGCGAAGGCAACATATTGCGGAAGAACGCGGGAAGGAGCTTCTGGAGCAGATCCAGAGAGAGCAGGAGGGGGCTCTGATGCGGCTGCAGGACTTAGAACGCTGCTCTTACGAGTTGGAGGCTGTTATCCTGAGGGCGAAGCAACTGGTGGTGAAGAAAGACGAAGAGATTAATGAGAGAGACAGCAAGGTCAGGGACCTGCAGATCTTCTGTGTCTCTTGTGGCAACTCTGTTAGCTCCAAGGTGGCATTGAGGCACATGGAGCATTGCTATGCCAAATATGAGAGGCAGGCAACCATGGGGTCTATGCATCCCACCACAATTGAGGGAGCCACTCAACTCTTCTGTAATGTCTACAACCCAGAGTGCCAAACGTATTGTAAGCGCCTGCAGGTCCTCTGCCCTGAGCACTCCACGGACCCCCAAGTATCAGAGGATGAAGTGTGTGGCTGCCCCTTGATGGGGAACGTGTTTGAGCTGACTGGAGACTTCTGCCACCTGCCCAAACTACAGTGCAACTGGCATTATTGTTGGGAGAAGCTTCGGCGGGCCGAGGTGGATCTGGAACGTGTGAGAGTGCGGTACAAGTTAGAAGAACTAAGGAAGCAGGAGAGAAAAGTGAGAAGGACCATGACCAGCCAAGCTGACTTTTTGGCCTTAATGTTACACCAGACCACCCAGCATGACCCCTTGACCACGGACCTGAGGACCAATGTCAACTACTAGCTGCACTGAGGAGAGGTACACTAACCAAACCCCTCCTCCCTCCCCCCCACCCCCCATGGCCCTTCTGGCTCCGCCTCCTGCTTTGGCCTGAGAAACAGCACTAGGAGTTTCTGGGTCTTCCTTCTGAGGATGGTGTTGGAGCCCTACCGCCACTTCCTTGAATCTTCCCCTTTTGCAGACTTATAGGTCTGCTCTGTATCTCCCAAGGTGTCTTAGGTTGTTTCTTAATTCTCCCTTGTCCTTTGTGTGTCGGCCCCCAGCGGCTCCTAGCTCCCTCTCCCCTCCCTTCACTTTCAGGAATTTGTTTGGGGAAGTCTGGGATAGTTAATGGAATAAACGGTCTATTAACACACCCTTTCTCGAGGCAATGTTGATGGTTATTACCGTTCTCCAGAAAGATGGTAGATAAAGGAGGAACAAGATCTAAACTAGCAGAGGAGCAGAATATGACTGGGATGAAGATGAAGCCCAAAAGAAAACAGCATCATTTTCTTTGGAGCTACAAAGTGGAGAGAAATAAGATAAGCAGAAAGAGAACACAAGATGATTCTCTGATAGAAAGATGGAACCTGACGGAACTTCTGGCAATGGAATCCTAAACATTTGTTTCTTACCAGGGAACCCAGTAATTAGACTTCAGGGGTGCAGCCCCAAGTTTGCAGTGGTTTTTTTTTTTTTCCTCACATAAAATCAGGGAAATTCATGTCTTATAAAGTTACTTGGATTGGCTTCAGTTGAGCTGGCTTGGGATCTTGGGTCACCTATTTTCTAGTGAAAGGAATATTTCAGTGATTATTGAATTGTTTTTGGATCCAGGTGGCAAAAATTGAGAATTTGTCCAGCAGATCGGAATGTAATTGAGAAATGTTTAACAGAATAAATAAAAGTACAGTACAACACATAATGTTAATTTGTGGTTTTCTAAGTCAATATCAATTCAACTTCTATTTGAATTTTGCACCACTGATATTACATATATGAAGAGCTGGCTTTCAGAACTAGAGAAAAAAATAGAAATTAGATTTTAATCTGGTTTAAGGCAGGATCAGGCTTGGGGAAGGTTCCTCAATAATTCTGTAATTTGCCAGGAAGGTGCTGACCTACATTGTAAAAGGAGTTTCCCTAATTGGGACTTCTCTGTAGTTGTAAAAAAAAATCCCACCCATCTTTTCCTGATCCTGCAGTCTCTATTTTTTTTTTAATTTTAATATTATTTTATTTGGTCGTTTTCATACATTATTAACTGGAAACAAAGATCGTTTTCTTTTCCTCCCCTCCCCCCCTCCCCCCCGCCTTTCCCTCTCCCATAGCCGACACATGATTCCACTGGTTATCACATGTGTTCTTGACTCGAACCCATTTCCCTGTTGTTGGAGTTTGCATTATAGTGTTCATTTAGAGTCTCTCCTCAGTCTTATCTCCTCCAACCCTGTAGTCAAGCAGTTGCTTTTCAGCGGTGTTTTTACTCCCACAGTTTATCCTCTGCTTGTGGGTAGTATTTTTTTTTAGATCCCTGCAGATTGTTCAGGGATTGCATTGATACTAATGGAGAAGTCCATCACCTTGGATTGTACCACAATCTATCAGTCTCTGTGTACAATGTTCTCCTGGTTCTGCTCCTCTCGCTCTGCATCACTTCCTGGAGGTCGTTCCAGTCTCCATGGAACTTCTCCACTTTATTATTCCTTTTAGCACAATAGTATTCCATCACCAACATATACCACAGTTTGTTCAGCCATTCCCCAATTGAGGGGCATCCCCTCATTTTCCAATTTTTGGCCACCACAAAGAGCGCAGCTATGAATATTTTTGTACAAGTCTTTTTGTCCATTCAGTCTCTATCTTTTTAGGAAATTTGAGGTAGGAACTATAGAAGAATCTTCTGAGTCCCAAAGTCCTTAGAGAAATATTTAACAGTTTTGTTTATCAAAAAAAAACCCCCCAAAAAAACAAAAAAACAAACACAACTATTCTTGGGTTAGACCTCACTTTCTCACCACCTTCATTCCGCCTCAATCTAGGAAGCCACCCCAGCCTCCTGTATAATTTTTTGCTTCAACTCCAGGAAAACAGGCCAATTCTTTTACTCAGTTTTCCTAAACATGGAAAATACCATTTAATCCCTCTCCACCCAACCTTTTTTAATGTTATTTTCTGAAGGGGCTACCTTGACCTCACTGACTTCTGGGCCAGAAGTAGGTCTTGTGATAGCTGCACCTGGAGCCCATTGCTCTGGTCTCTGTAGTTGCCCCTCCCAAACACTCCTCCCTGTTGAAGTGTATTTGAACCCTCCCCCTTCTGCATCTATCTCTGACACTCCTGGAGTTGGGTGGTGATCCTGAATCACAGGTCTTTGGCCTGACCTTTGTCTTTGCTACGTTGTTAGTCCTCACCATTTCAGATTCACATGGTTAACTTGGGAAAAATACAGAACGATAAAAGAGTCAGAAAAACCAAGTCTTTAATCAGGAGAGAGATAGTAGAATTCAATATTTAGACCTCCACACAGTCATGTGCCCTAAACCACACAAAGCAGAATGCTCTGGCACTCTGGCACAGTATCCCTGCGAGCATCACCACACAAGATGATAGCTCTTAGGAACAATAGAATTTGGGGAACTTATGGAACTGAAGACAGGAAATATGATTGATTGACATTACTATGGCTACAAAGAAATGAGAAGTACAGGATTACCAGGGAGAGCCTGATGATTTACCATGGTCACAAAAGGGGGAAAGAGTCAGTTTAGGGCTTGGTTTTCTTGGGAAAGGACTTTGATAGGATGAGAGAAACTACCCAGACTAAAGGATACTTAACATCTGATTGAGTCTTCTAGCCCCACCTAACTGGGACCACCAAGTATTTTAAGGTCTATTTTTAATCTGAAATGGGTGAGTCTGGGATCTCTCTCTGGGAAAAATTTCTCATGTGACAAGGTCAAACTTGGGGTTTCTAGATTTCTAGTTGACAACCCTATATAGTCTGACTGCATTTTAAAATAGCACCTGCAGAGTAAGAGAGTGTCTGTATCCTTAAAGAAAACAAGAGGTAGTTTTATAGATACATAAATCTTTTTGTCTAATGATGCCTTCTCTTAGTGCTACGAGTTGGGGGAAAGAAAGAGAATCCTGGAAATTTTAATGTAACAGACTAATAAATTAAAAGAAACTGTGCCTAGAGAACCCAGTATGTACTACTTAATAAATGTTCTGTGTGTGTGTGTCTTCATCAATCTCTGTCAACCCCAGTTCAAGTATAAAAAAATAAATAAAAAGAGATCAATGAATTCAATTAAAAACTTGAAAAAAATTAAAATCTTCAATTAAGTGTCAAATTGGAAATCCTAAAAATTAAAGGGGGAAATTAACAAAAATTGAATGTAAGAAAACCATTGAATTAATAAAGTTAAGAGTTTGGTTTTTGTTTGTTTGTTTTTTTTAATCACAATAGATAAACCAATGGCCAAAATCAAAATGAGCAGGGTGAATTTACCACTATGAAGGTGAAATCAAAGTAATTATTAGGATTTATTTTGCCAAAAAATATGTCAACAAATTTAACAATTTAAGTGAAATGGAAGAATAGTTACAAAAATATAAACTGCCTAGACTAAAAAAGGAGGAAATAGAATATCTAGATAAAACAATTTTAGAAAAAGAAATTGAACAGACTATAAATGAACTTCCTAAGAAAAAAAGCATCAGAAACAGATGGATTTACAAGTGAATTCTACCAAACATTTAAAGGTCATTTAATCCCAATATTAAATAAATTATTTAGAATAATTGGTAAAGGAGTACTGCCAAACTCCTTTTATGAAACAAATGTGGTGTTACTACTTAAACCAGAAAAAGCTAAAACAGAGAAAGAAAATTATTGACCAATTTCATTTATTAATATAGATGAAAAATCCTAAAGGAAATATTAGCCAGGAGACTACAACAATATATCATAAAGATTACACATTATAACCAAATGATTTATGCCAAGTATGCAAAGATGGTGCAATATAAGGAAAACTATTAACATAATTGATGATATCAACAACAAAGGTATTAAAAATCATATCTAGATGCAGGAAAAGCTTTTGACAAAACACAAAACTGATTCCTATTAAAAACATTGGAAAAGGGGGCAGCTGGGCAGCTCAGTGGGTGGAGAGCCAGGCCTAGAGATGGAAGATCCTGGGTTCAAATTTGACCTCAGATACTTCCCAGCTGTGTGACCCTGGGCAAGTCACTTGACCCCCATTGCCTAGTCCTTACTACTCTTCTGCCTTGGAGCCAATACACAGTATTGACTCCAAGATGGAAGGTAAGGGTTTAAAAAAATTGGAAAACATACATATGAAAGGATTTTTCCTTAGAAGAATATGACTCATATACCTAAAATCTTCAGTAAATATCTGTCATGAAGGTAAGTTAGAAGTTTCCCAATAAATCAAGAGTGAAACAAGGAAGTCCATTATCATCAATATTTAATATTATATTAGAAATGTAGCAATAGCAATAAGAGAAGAAAACGAAATTGAAGGAATCAGAATGGGCAAAGAGGTAATAAGACTTTTCACTGACAATATGATGGCATATATGGAAAATCATAGAAATTTAAACTAAAAAGTTGAAAGCATCAATAATTTCTTTAGCAAAGTAGCAGGATATAAAATAAACCCACATTAATCATTAGCATTTATATATATATGTATATATATAACCAATAAAACCCAGCAAGAGACAGTACAAGATACTCCATTTAAAATAACAATAGACAGAATAGAATCCCTGGGAGTATAACTTCCAAAACAAACCCAGGAACTACATGAACATTATTTTTTTTTAAACCCTTACCTTCCATCTTGGAGTCAATACTGTGTATTGGCTCCAAGGCAGAAGAGTGGTAAGGGCTAGGCAATGGGGGTCAAGTGACTTGCCCAGGGTCACACAGCTGGGAAGTGTCTGAGGCCAGATTTGAACCTAGGACCTCCCGTCTCCAGGCTTGGCTCTCAATCCACTGAGCCACCCAGCTGCCCCCCTACATGAACATTATTAAAAGACACTTTAAGGAAATAGTGAGATTTAAATAATTAGAGCAATATTAATTGTTCATGGGTAGTCAGAGACAATATAATTAACATGACAATTCTACCTAACCTAATTTACTTATTCTAAATTACTGAAAAATATTTTATTGAAGTAGAAAAATAACAAAATTCATTTAGAGGATCAAAAGGTCAAGAATATCAAAGGAATTATTAAAAAATGTAAAGGAAGGTCTAACTGTACCAGATCTTATACTATTATAAAATAGTAATTATCAAAATTATCTGGTGTACTGGCTAAGAAATAAAAAATTAGATCAGTGAAACAGGACAGAGATAGAGCAAATTCTAGTAAAGGACTATAGAATCATGTGTTTGACAAAAGTAAAGATCCACACTTTGAAAATAAGAATTGACTATACGATAAATATTGTTAGGAAAACTAGAAAGTGTCCTGGCAGAAAACTAGGTATGCATCAATATCTTATGCCATTTACTAAGATAAAATCAAAATGGATATATAACCTGGATATAAAGGGGGATGCCATAAGCAAATTAGAAATATAGGGAATATATAATTTATCAGATTTGTAGAAGTAAAAGAATTTATGAATAAATAAAATATAGAAAGCATTGTGAGAGAAAAATTATTTTATTACATTAAATTTGAAAGTTTTGTACAAATAAAACTAATATAGTCAAGATTTTAAGGAAAGCAGAAAATTGCAGGAAAATTTATAGATGGTTTCTTAAATAGAAGTCTCATATCAAATATATAGAGAACAATCAAACTTATAAGAATATGAACCATTAGCCTATTGATAAATGGTCAAAAGATATGAACAGACAGTTATGGATGAAGAACTCAAAGTTTTATATAACCATATTAAAAAAATGCTATAAATCATTATTGATTCAAGAAATGCAATCAAAATATCTCTGAGATACCATCTCACACCTATCAAACTGGCTAAAAATAATAAAAGAGCAAAATAATTGTGGAAAAATGGGGATGCCAATATAATGTTGGTGGAATCCTGAACTGATAAAACTATTTTGGAGAATAACCCAGAATTGTGCACTAAAAGCTCTAAAACTGTGCCTTCTTTTTGACCTAGTAGTACCACTAGTACGTCTGTTTCCTAAGGTAATCAGGGAAAAAGGAAAAAACATATATATATGTTCTAAAATATTTGCAGTAGCTCTCTTTTTGGTGACAAAAACCTGGAAGTTGAGAGAATGCCAGGGGATGCCCATCAACTGGGGAATGGTGAAAAAAGTTGTGGTATATGATTGTGATGGGCTACTACTTTGTATTGAGAAATGACTAGTAGTAAGACAAAAACAAAACAAAACATGAAAAGACCAGAAATGAGCAGAACCAAGAGAACATTATATATAACTGAAATGTTATTTGAAAAATAACTTGTCCTCTATTTACAGAGAAAGAACTGTTAAGTAGAAACAAACAAGGCATAATTTTATACATATGTTTTTTCAAATGATGTCTTCTTTAATGTGGGAAGGAAAGAGAAAGAGGGAGATACCTGGAAACTTTAATGTAACAAATAAAGGAATAAGTAAATTATATTTATAAAAAAATCATTTTTATCTTTTTGGCTTCTTTCTGCTACTGGGAACCTCAGAGCTGCCCTTTCTTTTACTGCTCCTGGAAGCAGAGAGTCCAGCAGTCTTAGTGAATTTTAGAATGCCTAAGAGGAGCCAGGAATTGGATTCCTGAACTAGGTGGTTGTAGAGGGGGACCAACAAAAGCCCAGCTGTGGGGAAACTCTTAATGTTCTTCTTAAGTGCTTAAGGAGATGTCTAGCTTAATTCTGCAGCCCCTTAGGAAGGCAAGATTGTTGTTGTTGCTGCTGTTGTTTAACCATACCTTTAGGCATGCATTGAATTGAAACTTGATCATGCTTAGGTTCCCTTGACAACATTATTGGACTTGAAGACTGAAAAGAGATCATGATAATAAATACACCCACAAGTACATCAATTCTTTCATACAAAGATCTTTTCAATCCTGAAGCCCAGATTGCAGACCCAGGGGCTCCTTAATCAATGATGAGTTGCAGCTATCTCCTGAGTGAAGCATCATACTGCATGGACCCACTGCCCCTAAAAACAGTGGAACCAGAACTTTCTATTGGGAAATGAAACTGAGTCCTGCATCATTCAGCAACTGTAGAGGAACTTATGGAGGAAGACTGTAATTACTGGAGCAATCACTGACTGAGGGAGGTGGAGATTAACTCTCTCAAGAAATACCTTGGGCTCTCAAAGAGACTCCAGCTGAAAAACAGCCAGCCACTTCTCCTGCAGCCATACATGACCCAGTGACGGGCATTGATTCATTTCCCACCAGGAAGGCTGAAGTTGGCAGCATTCTTTCCCCACCAAAGATGGTGTGGGCAAGTTGCAAGGTGAGACCCATGCAAACATTTCTCTGAGCCCTTTCCTACTAAAAACCTTCACATAAGTGGAGAGTTTTAGGACTTACAAGTCAGTGGTAAATGACAAAGAAATAAGCTTGGATGAAGTGTTGCTATGTGGCAGGCACTTTTCAAATATTACCCCATTTAATCCTCACAACAATTCTGAAAGGTATGTGCTAGTGTTATCTCCATTTTACAGAAGGAGAAACTGATGCTGACAGAGGATGAGACTTGCCCAACTAAACCAGTCACCCAATGAAAGGCAGATTTGAACTTAGATCTTCTCGACTCATGTTCAAAGCTCTATCCATGTTGTACCACCTTCTTTCTGGAACCTCTAAATGTGGCTCCAGCTATCTCATTTGGGGAGTGAGGAGAAGGGCAGGAATAGTGCTTTCATCTGTGTAACTTAAAATGATAAACAATTACCTAATTGGTGCTCTTCAAACTTTTAAATATATATATCTATATATGTCTATATCTATATATATATCTGCAGTTGTATTATTTTTTTAAACCCTTACTTTCTGTCTTAGTAACAACTCTAAGACTAAAGGGCAAGGACTAGGTAATAGGGGTTAAGTAACTTGTTCAGGGTCACATAGCCAGGATGTGTCTGAGGACAGATTTGATCTCGGGTCCTCCCAACTCTGGGGCTATCTCTTTTTATTCCCTCTGCTACTTGGATCAGTTTTTAAAAATGAATTCATAGCCTTTATATAGGAATAAGGGATGATTTCATAGATGACTCTAGGGAGTTTCCCATAATGATTTTCTTTTTTATGCTTGAGTGGAGCAGGAGATCAACTTATTTTCTAAGGATAGATGTAAGGGTGTTCTCAGTTCAGTTAGATATAGAATAATAAGAAAAAAATGTGTAGAGACAGGAGAGAGAAAAGGTATTATATCAGTGCATTTGAATGGGGCCAATGCAAATTTTATGTGCCTAATGACTTTCAGAACTATTTTCAAGGCTTAAGTAATAAGGTACCTGGGGTACAAATACAATTAGTGCTATGTTACTAGCAATAGGATTTCAAGAGAATGTTCTTCTAATAGACACAGGAATGCACCTGGAGAGAAGTAGGGCCATTTAAATACAAGAAGGTGGTTTTGTTCTTCTGTCTTGTATCCAAAACAGCTTACCAGATCAGACCTTGAAGTTAGAAGGGCTGGGGAATCTGTGTTCTTGTGACTTTCTTGAAGATGTATAAAGGGCCAGGTCATGCTAGCCAATTTCTTGACCTCTGCTTTTTTTGTTCCCTCCTTCAGAAATCTCCCTTTTCTCTGTGTATATGTGTCCTTAAAACAGAAAGATCAAGACCAGTTAAGAAGAGATTAAGATTCAAAAAACCCTTTCCAAAAATAACAAAGGTGAGAAAAAAGAAAGAGAAAAATTCCTTGTAAAAAGAATGAGCCAAGTAAAATCACATGATAAAAGAATATAGTGCTGGAAGGGCTCTTAAAGTTCATCTAATTCACCATTCTCATTCTATAGAAGGGGAAATTGAGATCCAGAGGGAAGATATGACTGCCTCAAAGTCAAAAGACTACTCTGTTATTAAGGTACAGCAGTATCCTGAACTCAGGTCTTGGGACTCTATGGTTTTGTTTTTGTTTTTAGTTTGTGAAGAGCCCTACAGAAAATTCTAGGACTATCAAGATAAAAGTAAAATGAGTCCTGCCCTCAAGGAGCTTGAAATCTTTTCGTGAATAAAGTATATATACAACCTTGAGGAAAGATAGAGTGATAAAACATAATAAATTAAATTTTTTATTAAGCTTCTGTATGAAACTGGATAAATTCCTTAATCCCGCTTGACCCAGTTTCCTCATCTATAAAATGAACTGTAGAAGGAGATGGCAAAGCACTCCAGTATCTTTGCTAAGAAAACACCAATTGGGGTCATAAATAGTCAGATATGACTGAAATAACAGAACAATTTCACTCTGTCTCTTTGTATATTTAGTTTATGGTCTTATTTATCAAGATCAAGGACTAGGATTATTGGATGATGGGCATAAGAGTAGGGCATAAGACTCCCTCTCTCTCAATACCCCACAAACGATAAAAAAAAAATCACTTCACAGAATCAATGCAAAAAGTGGCAAAGACAGATAAAAATCAGTAGTGAAGCTTAGCAGCCAAGGACTACTGGGGAAGAAAGTCTCTAACTTCCTGGACTCAGTCTTCCCAGACATTGGGCTTCCCGGGAACAAATAATGCAGAATCAATAAGAGGCAAGCCCTGGAGGCAGGATGGGCAGCTTTCCCTTATCACCTGGACCTAGGAGCTTGCATCTCAGTGGTAGATACTAGTGGAGTTAATAGGCTTTAAACCTTGGGAGCACCTATATGGACTATATCTTCAGTCCCAAACTTCTACGCTCGCCTCCAGTAGGGAAGTTGACCACTGACCAAAGAAGGACTTCAGGAGTCCAAGCTCTTAGACCAGACACCTGCTGTATCCTAGGCTATAGCATCAGGAGAGGAAAAATGAGGAGAGAACACACTCCTAAGAATGTGGTTGCTGTGGGACTGGGGCCCTGTTTTCTATAGTTACTGCCAAGAGTTGAATCAGCCTGTTGCCACAGAAGGGAGATAAGCTGTGTGTCTGTCGAAGAACTGCCTGAGGCTCTAGCTGGAGAACCTGAGGTCAATGATAGACCTGGGACTTGAATGAGGGTGAGGACCAGGAACTATACTTGACCCTGGATTATAGAAATTGGAAGAACTAAATAGAGCACAGGAAATAACAAGCACAAAAAATTCTGAACCGTGAGATACCATCCCTCACATACTAAGAACCCTGGGACTCTAATATGAAGCTAAGAATTAAGTCTATTTGGCCTGCCCACTATTTTTTTTAAACGAATAAAGAAAGGAGAAAGAACCCAACTATTGATAGCTATTCTAGGGACAGAGAAAATCTGGGTTTAAACTCAGGACAGTAAAGATGCCATTTCTAAAATGGAAAAAAAATTAAATGGTCATAACATGAAAAAGAACACTTGGAACAACTTTAAAAAGACCCTGAAAGCCAATTGAGAGAGGATGAATAAAAATTAGAGAAAAAAAATAAGAGTAATGCAAAAAAAAAATAAAGAAAAATATGAAAGAAAGGTTACATAATAGAAAAAGAGATCCTGAAACTCATGAAAAAAATGTATTAAGAACAAGCACTGTAGAATGGGAAGCTAATGACTTCCTAAGGCAACAAGAAATAATAAAACAAAATCAAAGAATGAAATAATAGAAGAGAATATGAAACATCTTATTACAAATATAACTGACCTAGAAAATATATCAAGGAGACACAACATAAGTATTGTCATACTCCTGGAAAGTTCTGATCAAAAAAGTTTAGAGCTCACACTCTAAGAAATCATCAAGGAATATTGCCCAGAAATTCTAGAACCAGAGTGTTAAATAGAAATGAAAAGAATTCACCAATTACCACCACAAAGAAACCCTAAGATAAAAATGCTCAGGGACATCATGCTAAATTCCATAGCTCATAGGTTAAGGAGAAAATACTACAAACAACAAGAAAAAAGAAAATTATATACTTTGGAGCTATATTCAGAATAACAGGATTTAACAGCTTCAGCATTGAAAGAATGAAGGGCATGGAACACAGTATTTTCAAGAGCAAAGGAACTGAATTTAAACCAAGAATTATAAACTCCACAAAAATGAGCATAATTGCACAATGAAAAAAAAAAGGATATTTAACAAACTAAAGGAGTTTCAACTATTCTTGGGGGGGGGAAAGGAATCAGTAGAAAATTTAATCTATAAGAAACATAAGAAAGTGAATATGAATGACCAATTAATTATAAGGGACCAAAAAGTTCAAATTGTTTACTTGTTATATGGGAAAATGCCAACTATAATTCTTAAGAATGCTATCATTACCTGGATAATTTGAAAAATAGATATAGCTATAGATAAAAGGCTTGAGATCAAGTTGAATATAATGGAATGAACTAAAACATAATAATAAAATAGAGCAAGGAAAGTAAAATAAAGCAATTATCTCATATAAAAGAGGATTGAGAGGGAAAACTTGCCACAGGTAAGGGGAGAAGAGGTGGAGGACCTAGTACCACTCCCATCAGATCTGGGATAAAGAGAAAATAGCATTCATAACTAGAAGGATTATTGTCTTCTTAAGGAACAGAGAAACAGGAGGGAAAGGGAAAAGGATAAAGGAGGGATTAAGATTACCCATAAGGGACTAAGCGAAGAGACAGTAGAATAAGAGAAAAGAAGACCAGGGAAGAAGAAAAGGAGAGATACTTAGAAGGGAGTGCATATCTAGAAATAGTGGGGTAAGGTGAAGAGTTAAGGGAGGGACTCTTAAGAAAAGTAAGAAATTTTTAGAATTGAATTCCTATCAAGAAATTGAAGGGCCAGATTGGGGGGGGGGGCATAAGGAAGGAACTTTTGGAAAAGTGGATAGAATAAGAACTAAAAGGTAAGTGGAAGGGGTAAGTGAGGGACGTTTAGAAGGATGGGCTAATTTAGAACTAGGATGACAAGGGAAGGAAAAGTTTTATGAAGGGGTGCAAATTGGAGAGGTAGTGGAAAGAAGGAATTAGACATCTGAAGAGGGATATGGAAAAAAAGAGGGAGAGAAGGACAAACAAGAAAAACAGAATGTCGGAAAATACACAACTAATTATGACTTTGAATGTAAATAGGATAAATCACTCATAAAACTAAAGCACAATGGATCAAAACCTAAAACTTGACAATATGTTGTTTATAAGAGTAAAAATAAAGGGTTGGAATAGAATATACTGTCTCTGCCACTACAAAGAAAGCAAGGGTAGCAAGCATGATCTCTGACAAAGTTCCAGTTAAAATTGATATAATGAAAAGAGATAAGCAATGAAACTAATTATATTAAAGTGTACCTTAGATAATGAAGCATTATCAGTATTAAACCTATATGCAACAAATGTTATATCATCCAAACTTGTAAAGGAAAAACTAAATGAATTACAGATGGAAGGAGATAAAAAAAAAAAACAATAATAGTGGAGGGTTTCAATTTTCCTTTCTCAGACCTAAAGAATTTTAACCAAAAATCCAATAAGAAAGAATAAAAAGAGAAGAATAAAATCTTAGATAAGTTAAATGATAGATATCTGAAAGGAATTAAATGGAAAGAGAAAGTATACCTCTTTCTTAGTAGTATATACCTTTATAAAATTTGACCATATGTTTGGGCATAAAAATCATACTTAAATATGAAGAAATTGAAATATTAAATACATCCTTTTCAGACCATAATGCAACAAAATTTTTATATAATAAAGAAACATGGAAACAAAAAGTAGAAACTAATTGGAGACTAAATAACTTAACCTTAAAGAATGAGTGAGTTAAAGAACAAATAATAGAAACCATAATTTCATTAAAAAGAATGATAGTAATGAGACAACATACCCAAACCTATCAGATATAGCAAAAGCAGTAATTAAAGGAAATTTTATTTCTCTGAATGATTATATTGATAAAACAGAGAAAAAAGATCAATGAATTGGGAATGCATTAAAAAAAAAACTAAAGGAAGAACAAATTAAACATTTCCAATTAAACACCAAATTAGAAATCATAAAAATTAAAGGCAAGATAAATAAAATTAAATGTAAGAAAACCACTGAATTAATAAAAGATGCCCATTGGAGTCGAAGTGACCTTGGCAACATTGTTTTGGGAACTGTAACTTTTTGTATCTCTGATTGCTTTTTGAGAATTCTGTATTCTTAATATGGTATTGGCAGTGTTTCACTTCTATATTTCAATGTGCTCAATTTTCTTTAACAAAGAAATTAAAAATGAAGAAAAATGCTTAGGAAAAAAAAAAAGATTGAGACTATCCAAATAAACACCCTTGTATTTCTTCCTTATTTCTCCCAAATCTTCATTCATTTTATCTTCCTTGCCTCCACCATTAAAAGAAAAAGTAATCTCCATCCTTGCTTCTCCCTTGCACTTACCACATTTACCCTTGATTATAGGTATCTGTAAACCTCATTTCTACCCAATTAGATTGTAAGCTTCTTGAGAGTGTGACCTATGTCTTTATTTTCATGTCATTAGTACTTAGCGCAATTCCTTCTATTTTTTCTTTCTCTGTGAGTTTCCCCTAAAGTGAGATCATCTATTCCTATGTCTATCATCCAGTTTTATGACTTCAACTATCACGTTTATGCCGTGATTCCTGAATCTCTGTATTAGCCAGGAGCTCCCCTCAAGCCTCTGTCCTACATTTTAAAATGCTTGCTGGATATTTCCACCTGCACATCCCACTGACACAACAAACTGAAGGTATTCAAAAAGTAACTTTTGACATCTTATCTCCCAGACCCATCTTTCTCCCTGATATATTTTGATTAAAAGCAATCTCCTTTCTCACTTTAGTCATGTTCTAAACCCTTGCGTTTTCTTTTGCTCTTTCCTTTTCTTCAGCCCTATGTATCATCACATGCCGAATCCAATTGATTTTAAATGTACCATCTTTTATGTCTGTCCCCTTCCTTCTACTTGAGTGATAACTTCTATAGCTCTGATTCTCATTATCTCTCACTTGTAGTGCAATTAGTTCAGAGCAAAGGGTGCTTTGCCTCATGTTGTTAACAGGTGTGGGGGCAGGGAGGAAGGGGAGAGTGCCTTATCCTTGTCATGGTCACCATCCCTATGTTTTGCTTTGAGAAGGAGCACGGGTTCAGATGGCATGGGCTATATCTCCAGGGCCAAACTGCTATGATATTCCTCTGATAGGCCTGGAATCTGCCTCAAACAATGAAGACCAAGGTCCAAATTGTTGCCTTCTCCAGCATATAAGTACTCCAGGTTAGGCTAGACTTTCCTCTGTATCACTATTCTTGACCAACTGTTTTTGTCCCATCCCAGGTGGAAAGAATTCTAGGTATGGCTCTATCTTTACCCCAGATTAATGATAGAGCCTCCTAACTAGAATCCAAGTCTCCCAGCTTCTTCTCTAAATTGTGTGATCTTCGGGAAGGCATTTCATACCTGTTAAATGAAGGTGTTGAATGAGATTTTCTCTAAGGTTACTTCCACCTCTAACTGTTTTTTTATTCTAAGTGATTTGAAGACTATGAGTTCTAATTTTAATTTTCTATTTATTATGTAACTTTAGAAAAAATGTTTAGCCTCTATTTATTATTTCATGTGTACCATATGACTTAATTCAGAAGAGTCACTTGAGCAATTATTTAGATTCCCTTAACATGCTTCCAGTGCCTTACCTCCCATTGAACTCTCAATCCCTCGCCATTTCTACCATTCAAATGAAACTGCACACTTTGATATTACTAGTGATGTCTTAATGCTAAATACAAGGGATATTTCTAATCGTTCTTGAACTGTCCTTGGTTTTTGAAATGGCTGACCACCCTCTCTCTCTGGTTTCTCTCCTCTCCTTGGACTTTTGTGTCATTTTCTTGTCTTAGATCTCTTGCTTCCTATCAGATAAATCTTTTTTTTTTTTTAATTCCCCTTCTCAAGTACCAATGTTTTCCAAAGCTCTCTCTTGGGCTTTGTCCTCTTCCATCTTTACACTCGATTTCTCTTGGTGATTTTATTAGCACCTATGGGTTTAATTTTAATCTCTATGCAGATAACTCCCAAATCTATTGATTTCTTGTCCTTTATCCTTATCTATATGCTGGACAGCTCCATCTACAAGTCCCATAGGCATGTTACAATAAATAAGATTAAAACAGGACCTTTTCCCCTAAGATTTCCCCTCCTCTTTTGTTGTTGAAGGCATTACCATTCTCCAGGCACCATCCTCACCTTATAGCTACTCATTTGCCAAGATTTCTTGATTCCAGCTATTCAATATTTCATGTATTTATTGCCTTCTCTCTAGTAATAGCACTGCTATCTTATATCACTACTATTAACTATCCTGCCAATCTAGCTTGCTTTCTTGTAAGAATCAGCTGGGTTAACAAATGTGCAACTATATTTAAGAGGAAATTACAAAGGAATCAATTCTCTCTTTAATTTTTACTTGTTTTAGATATAACTCAGTAAATTCTAAAGGTTAAATACCCTAATTCCCAGAATTAGGAAGCAGAGATTATTTTGTTCTGTTGATTCCATGATAGATAAGAGAATAATTAAGAGGGAATAAAGACCAATACCTAAAAAAGAAGTAGGTGGAACTTATAAAATAATAAATAATAACAAATTTATATTATGTTTTATAAAAATTAGGAAGTGTTTTACTTATAATAATATTGTGAGGAAGGTAGTATGATAATCTTATCTTCATTTTATGGCTTATGTAATTTTTGTGGGCCACATTGAATTTTTTTAGGCCTTTGGACTTCTGGAAATTTTATATGAAGCTGATAATGATTTGATTTGAGCATTGAACTTGGCAAAATGATCATTTCTGACTTTAAAAAAGCAAACAATTTAATTTAGTGACCGTCAATCTTTCAGAGTTGAAAGGCTCTTCTGTGACCATCCAGTCTAATCGATAACTGAAAAAGAATTCCCCCCTCTAATATATTGCACATGAGACTTATGCTTGGAGATCTCCTATGAGATAGTCCATTCTACTTTACAACAGTTCAATTATGAGGAAGTCCTTTCTTATATAGAGCTTAACTTTGACTTTCTGCATCTTCCAGCCATCACTCCCACTTCTATTTTCTGGGGCTAAACAGAACAAATTCAAACTGTCTTTCACCATGACATCCTTAAAGAGAGAAATCATATCCTTCCCCTTCCAGTTTCCTTTTCTCTAGGATAAATCACCCTGGAATCCTTAATCTGTCAATGTATGGCATGGATTTAAGGTTTTCATCATATCAGGTAAATTTTTTGGTGAATTTTGTTCTTCATTGATGAGAGATTTCTGTTCATCTGTGGTTGAGAGACACAAAGACTGGATTAAGTAGACAGATGAAGAAGGAATAAAACACTTCAATTAGAGGTGTACTAGAGGAGAGGTGATATCGATAGGCTGTATTTGGCATATGGTAGGAAGCAAAAGATACAGATGTGGAATCCAGGAAATTGAGTTCAGCTTTAATTTGATGTATGTATTTAAATATGAATAATGGGCAAATCACCTAATCTTTTTGGCCTCTCAGTTTTCTATGAAATAGAAACAGAATACCCATATTTCTTCCTAGATAGAATGGTTCTGAGGGTCAAATGACATAAGGTACATGAAATTGTAAACTGAAACTTGTCAGATAAATTTGAGTTCTTATTTTTAAGAAAACCAAATGGGAAATGGGAGATGGACACAATACCTCAAGAATTCACTGGGTCACTGTTTCATTTCGAGTGGACTCAAGGGGAATTAATACTGAACAAAACCCAACTAGACATCAAATGTCATATCTTATTGATTGCTCCCCACCTCTTCCCCAAACCATTCTTCACTGACCTGAACTATGGATCTCTCTGCTTATTTGCTATTGGACTCTTTTGAGGTTTTTAATTTTATTCCATTTTATAGTCAGGAAGCTGCCCCGATGCCCAGCCTATATTTTTCCTCCTTTATTATAGCTCCATTACCCTAATGTCACCCTCCCTGGGTTACATTCTGAAGGCAGAATTTAGCCCCTGCCAATTTCCGTGACTTTGTGTTGCCTTTATTTTGGGGTCTTGTTTTCCATGTTGCTGTTCCTTTTGTTCCTGCAGGTGCAGACAAATTAGCATAACGAGAAAGTTGCAGAATTGGAGAATAGCAAACTTGATTTGAAAAGCCATTTCAGATTGAGGTCCATTTGGTGACATTAAAGCAAAACTAATAAACAAACCAGATTCCAACCTCCCTCCCCAATTACTGTTTTTTTTTTAAGCACACTTGACAGTACCTCTTTAGAAAGAGAAGAATATTTGCTCAAGTTCTGATTTTAGCTGTCATATACTATATGTTTTTCCCCCTCTCTCTGGATTCCCTTTTTCATTATTACTGAATATTAAGGGATTTTTTTTTTTCTATGTGATCTGGACAAAAAAACCCAAACCCAAAAAAACCTGTTGTATTTCATGATTAAAAAAAATATTTTTGTTATTCTGTGGCATTGTTATTTGTTAGACTTATGAACCATTCAAAGAAATATTTTTCCAATTTGGGGATGAAGAAATGGATACAGAGGGCTGAGGATTATATCGAGAGGAGAGTAAGCAAAATAGTCTTTAGCCTGTAGTATGTAACAATTGATTCAAAGAACTGAAGCTGTTTAGAGTAGAAAAATGAAGATGCACAAGGTAGTTGTTTTCAATTATATGAAATATTGTCACAGTATAAAAATGGATTTGTACTTTTCTTCTTGGCCCTAGAGGACAGTACTAAAAGGAATAAATGGAAATTTTGGAGTGACAAATTTGAATTTGATGCCAAAACTTCCTAACAGTTTGAGTTATTCTAAAACAGGATGTGATGCCTCAAATCAATATTGGATCATAGGTTTAGAGCTGGGAAAACCTTGGTGGTCATAGAGTACAACTTGCTCATTTTGATGAGAGAAATTAACTGACTTGCTTCAAATGATACTTTTAGTTAACTAAGAACTAGAAATCAAGCCTTCATTTTCTGATTCCAAATGTTCCATTGCTTCAAGATACTTCCCTTTCTAGTGGTCTTTCCCCATCTAGAAGTATTTTAAACAAAGGTTTGATGACCACTTGTTGGGTATAATAAGATTCCAAACATTTTTATTTCTCTCAAGGGTACCACCAAAATCACAATCCCACTGGATCATAACTACATGCCATCCTCAACTACTCACTCTTTCTGACACACCCCCATCCAATGTATTGCCATGATCTGTTGGTTTTACCTTAGTAACATCTCAAAAATACTACTCTTTCTGTCTGATACTATCACCTTTCTGGCACAGACACTGATCTTCTCATTTCTGGGTTATTGCAATCATGTTCCACAAGTCTCTCCCAATTCCAGTAGATCATCCTCAACTCAGATGTAAAAGTGATTTTCTTAAAATGCAGGTCCAACTATGTCACAGGCAACCCCTATTCAACCAACTCCACGGAATCCCTATCACTTCAAATTCATATAAAATTCCCTTTTTGGTATTTAAAACTCTTCATGACTTAGACCCATCTACTCTCAACTACTTTTCTAGCCTTCTTATATCTTACACCCTACCACACGTACTCTTTGATCTAGTGACACTAGCCTTCTTAATGTTCTCCAAACAAGACACTTCATCTTCCTTCTCTGAGACTTTTCAGTGGCGTTCCCCATGACTATAATGATCTCCTTCCTCATCTCTACTTCCTGACTTCTTTCACTTCCCAGACTTCAACTATAAATTAAGATTTCATCTTCCACAAGAAACTTTTCCCAATTCCTCTGAATTCTAGTACCTACCTTTTGTTGATTATTTCATATTTATCCTATATATATAGCTTATTTATACATAGTTGTTTCCATGTCTGGTACCCATTAAATTATGAGTTCCTTAAGGGCAAAGACAGTCTTTTGCCCTGTGTTCTCAATCTTTGCATAATACCAAGGACAATTTGGCTACTTTAATTAATGTTTATTGACTGGCTGGCAAAAGAAGGTAATATGTGTAAACCTTAAATTGATATTTAAATGCCAGATATTATTATTATGTTGGAGAAGAAATTCTTGTTTGTGTGTGATTTGGACTAGATGACTTTTGAGGCCTCTTTCAATTCAGACACCATATGGTTCTCTGATTCTTGAAAGAAGATTTTAATTTTCAAAGACACTAGATTGATGTTTATTTGTTCAGAATTATTTAATAGCACTTGGTTTATTTCTCTTTTTTTATTAAATAAACTTTATTTTCTTTTTTGGTATGACCTTTATTATCTTCAATGCTGCATGTTTTCATGTTTCTAAGGTGAAATGTAAGTTGGAGAAATCCCCTCAGTAACTTATGAAGATCAGTCAATCAAAGCAAATAAAATCTAGATGTCAAGCTTTGAAAGATCTTCAGGATTTGGCCCCCATATTAATCCTTGCAACTCTCCTTCTAACTCATGTTCCAGTTCAATTGAACAATTTGCTATTCTCTAAATATGTCCCATGCTCCTTCACCTTAATGCCATTGCTTATGTTGTTCCCTACACTTAGAATACCCTTTTCTTTCCAACTTTGCCTATTTATTTCTTGTCCATGCTTTAAGGGACAATCAAAATTTAATCAGCAATTATTTTTCTTAAAAATCTAACCAGGTCATTCCAGTTTCTTTTTTCATCCTGATATTCACAAGTACAAACAGGCCAGTGGATCCTTGAACGAAGAATCTCTTATTTCCAGAAAATATAGACAATACCTTCCTCCCCAGGCTAATCCTGATTGGGTAGCTCCTAGAGAAGTTCTACAAACTCACATTCTATGTTTGTAGGACTTAGCATCAAGAGACTGTAGACTGAGAATTCCATGGTGAACATGGCTAGTTTGCTGCTTTTGGAATTGAAAGCTGAGGCAAGGGAAGCAATCAGATCACCAATGCCATAAGTATCACAAATGCTGGTTCTGAATTCTTTCAGATAACGATAGTAACCAGAGTCAAGCTACCCTAGCAGTGATGCCTGAGTCATCACTGGAGGAAACTTTCTCACTGGTACAACTTTGATGACTAATTCTTTCTGCTTGTGATTCCTTCTGTGTAATGGGCATAGTGACCTTCACAGAATACATGTAGACTTATTTACTTCCTTCTTGCTGTCTCATTTTCAATCATATACAACTCAGTTCATTGCTGTTTCACTCTCACGCTGTATGTTATATATTATACTAATCTTATCATCCCTGCAAGACTGTTCATTCCAGGAGAACCAGGACCAGCCTTTATTCTTTTTATCCCCATACACAGACTATCACAGCATCTTAAGCATGGTATTTATTGAATTATAGTGAATATAACTTGACTGCAAACCACTGAAGAGTTTAATATATCACAAGGACTGTCAAATTCTTGTAGTTACTGGTGGCACTCTAATTTAACCACTATTTACCATACTGTTTCCATAGTGATATGACCCAGTAGAGAAGATGGTAGGGAGAGAACTTATTGAAGATATGTATAGTCATGTGATGTAGTGGAAAGAACTTTGGTATAAGACATAAGAGAGCTTCGTCTTGGCAATATGATCTCTCTGGATTTTACTTTCCTCATCTATGAAGTTAGAATCTGACACTGGATGAATTGTGATGGCCCTTCTAGCTTTGTCAATGTAGGTGAAATCATAAGTATTGAACCAGCCATAGCTGTTCGCATCCTCCTTCAGCAGAATCCCTTATCCAATGGCATTTAGATGAAAGTTCTGTGAATCACTTTCTTGGAGGGGACCAGTTCTCAATGTCATGGATGTAGCCAGAATTGTAAGGTGTTTGGCATCTTAGCACTCCTATGGCACCAATAGTAATAATTGAAAGATCTACTAGTCTCTTGAAGGTTAAATGTATTTTTTTCTGTGGGTTAAGGTATTCCTGTTGATAATCATGGCAAAAGGCAATGCCTTTGGAAATGTCTCACCTTCAGCAGATGAGATCTTGGAGTAGTGACGGCTATAACATTTTTTTTATTCCAATACATCATTGATATGACAAATATGTATACCTGCAGACTTAATTACTATAATTTTCTTGAGTCATTGATAGTTTATGGCCTTCTTCAATTCCAGTAAAAGTGAAGAAATCTGGATCTGACTGAAAAAAAGTCTTTTACTCTGATCAATCTGAGCTGAGCTGGTCTCTGGCCCTTGTGACAGACTTTCTTCTAGACAGGGTAATTAAGGAGGCATAGTCAGCCACTTTAAAAAGTCTCTTCATCTTTGTTTTATTATCTGCAACACCCTTTTAGAAAATCTAAATGGAGGCCATCTTTCCTCCTTTATTCCCTCCCTCTTCAAATGATTCTCCCTCTGTCTTGGCAAGAAAAAGCTTTCCTCCTTCCAGCTGGAGGAAAGATCAGAGCCCCTGAAATGGCTTCCTCTTTTTCTGTACCTCCATCAAGAGTACATGATTTTACTCCCATAGATTAGATGCTATCATTCAATGAGGAGGTGGCAAGAAGACATTTTTTCCCCTCTACACTACAGCAATCCTTTACAGGAAATCTGGAGGTTTTCTCTGAGAAGGCAAAGCCATATTTTTGCCTTTCAATATTCAGCAAAAATGTATCATGATGACACTTTGTAATACCAATCAAATTACACGTATTAAAAATGACAAGAAAAAAACTAAAGAAGATAGTAGAAGATCAAAAGGTAAATAAGTCACACACATCTTAAATTCAATATGTCCAAGGCAGACCTCATTATCTTTCCCCCTAAAACCATGATTCCTCCTTCCTTCTCTATTACTATAGAGGGCAACCTCAGGATTGAGCTAGGGATCATCCTGGATTCCTCACTATTTCTCACCCCCACATCAAAGCTGTTGCCAAGTCCTGGTGAGGAGCCTAGGAGATGGAATGTTGCATGTGAGAAATACAAAGAAGGTCAGTTTTTCTGGACCACAGAATGTGTAATGGAGAGCCATAGCTAATTACTCCTTGTAAAGCCTGCAAAGGTGATTTTGAAGCCAGGTGGTTAGGTACTTTAAAGGCTTGGAGGGATATGGAGCTCTCAAATCAAAAAGATTAAGATGCTTGCTTCTAGAACGCAAAGACTAAAGAAGGCTACAGCACATTTGATCACCAGTGGGCCACATTGTAGGATAAAATTAGAGTGCTCCCATGGAAATCTGAATATGGTAAGTTCAAGACAAATGATAAAACACATTTCTTTACACAACACGAAAGAAGCATAAAATACATTACCCACTTGAGATGGCAAAGGTAGAAAGTGTACTTGGATTCACAAGTTTTTTTTTTAAACCCTTACCTTCCATCTTGGAGTCAATACTGTGTATTGGCTCCAAGGCAGAAGAGTGGTAAGGTCTAGGCAATGGGGGTCAAGTGACTTGCCCAGGGTCACACAGCTGGGAAGTGTCTGAGGCCAGGATTCACAAGTTTTAATAAACTTAGGAATGAATACACCATAAATAGCTACTTAGAGAGGCTCAGATACACTTGATCTTCAAGGCTAACCTTGGGGGAGACAGACATGTTTCTAAATCTAGGGCAAGAAGTAACATACGTCTGAACCAGTATCTTGAATATCTTGCTTCTGGTTTCTTTTGATCAAAGGATCAAAATTTTTGAGCTATAAGAGACCTTAGAAAACATATAATGGGGGGCAGCCAGGTGGCTTAGTGGATAGAGAGCCAAGCCTTAAGACAGGAGGTCCTACCTTTAAATTTGGCCCTAGCTGCATGACCCTGGACAAGTCACTTAGCCCCCATTGCCTTAGAATCTTTACTGCTCTTCTGCCTTAGAATCAATACTTTTTACTGATTCTAAGACAGAAGGTTATAGTTTTTTTTTTTAATATGTATCATTTCAGGAAACTGAAACTTGAAGATGTTAAATGACTTAGCCAGGATCACACAGGTCGGGAAGTATCAGAGACAATAATTAAACCTAGTCTTCCTGACTCCATGTCTAGCACTCAAAAAATAAATTCACTTCAGCTCTGGAATTCCAACATCAGAAGTACCTAAAGGGTCTCTCTCTCCCTCTTATTGGATGACTCCTCCTAAAACCAATATTAAAGGAGAACTCCAAGATGAACTATGGCTCATTCATCTTCAGGTTCCACTCAGAGTTTTTCTACCAGGCCCTGAAACCTTCTCCCCTCTCCTCTGCACATTTCAGCTTCCTTTTATATGTTGCCTTTTCCCATTAGAATGTAATCTTTTTGAAGGAAGGTACTAACATTACTTCTGCTTGTGTTTGTATTTTCAATGCTTAGCATAGTATCTGATCTGTAGTAAGGGATTAATAAGTAAAAATAACAAAACTATAACTAATATTTATAAAACACTTTAATGTTGCAAAGATTGAATTATCTTATTTGTTCCTCATAACATTTCTATGAAGTAGATGCTATTATTTGACCCATTTTAAAATGGGGAAACTGAGTCACAGAGAGTTTAAGTGCCCAGAGTCACACAGCTAGTAAATGTCTGAAGCAAGATTTTTTTTAATTTTAATTTTTTTCCAGACTACACATCAATACAATTTTTAGTAATTATTGTCTGACATTTTGCAGTCTAGGTTCTCCTCCTCCCTGCTATCTTTCCCCTTTCTCCAAGATGGCAGATAATATGAACTAGGTTATACATGTTCATTATATCGTAAAAGAAGATACATCACTTACACTAGAGAAGAATCCATGGAGGAAATATCATAAAGAATGGTTTACTTCAATTTGCATTCAGACTGCCATTTGCTTCGGTGCTACTGAATAAACTTTCTCTCATGAGTTCCGTTAGAGCTGTCCTGGGTCTTTGCATTGCTCATAATAGTTAAATAATTCACAGTTGATCATTGTACTTTATTACTATTACTACGTACATCATTCTAGTTCTGTTCACTTCATTTTGCATTACTTAATATGTCTCTCTAGATTTTTTGGTGATCACCTTGTTTGTCATTTCTTACAGTGCAATAGCATTCCATTACCATTATATACCACAACTTGTTTAGACATTCCCCAATTAATGGGCATCCTTTCAGTGTCTAGTTCCTTGCTACCACAAAAAGAGCTGCAATAAATATTTTTGTAGGAGAAGTCCTTTCCCCCTATCTTTGATCTCTTTGGGATTCAGACCTAATAGTGGGATTGTTGGGTCAAAGGATATGCATGGTTTTATAGCCCTCTGGGTATGGTTCCAAACTTCATTCTAGAATGGTTATATCAGTTCACAGCTCCTCCAAGAGTGTGTTAGTTTCCCAATTTTTCCACATCCTGGGTCAGGATTCCAACTTGAGTTTTCTTGACTACCTTTCCAGAGCTTTTACCACCATAAAAGCTCTCTTCATTTTGCTAGACTTTGAGTCAGTAGAAATTTGAATTGGAATCTCATTTCTACCCTTTCTAACTATTCTATCACAATTCAGTTATTTAAATCTGCCTGAGTCTCATTTTCCTTATCTGTAAAATTGAGATGATAATAGCTCTAGTGTCCATTTTACAGGATTACTGTAAGGACTAGATAAAATTATATGGACAAAATAATTGGCAAACTAAAAGTTCCAAGAAAACATCATGTATTTTGTTACAGTTTTAACTAATCAATCTTTGGTCAAAGTCCTTCTCTTATCAGCAATATTGACATGTTCATTCAAATGAAAACATTTATATAGCACCTTCTATGTGCCTAGCACTATGCTAAATGTTTTGCAAATATCTCCTCTGATTCTTACTACAACCTTGAGAAGTAGGTAGCTATTATTATTTCTATTTTACAGTAGAAGAAATTGAGGCAGACAGAGATTAAGTAACTTGCATAAGATCACATGCCAAGAGCTCAGGGCCTGCCTTGCTCATGGCTTTGGGGATTCTCATCCAGGTGTGATGGCAAAGGCAGAAATGAGTGATGGAAGACAGCTATGTGTATATCAGCCTGGGGCCAAGCTTTGCATGGAACTGCTTCTACCAAGCTCAGGGTTAGCCTTTATTTTTATATTCCAATGGATTCCTATTCAACATACATACTCAAATGCAGATAATTGGATAAGTGATATATTAACTTTTAGCAAATTGTCTGATTAACATTCTGTGAAGACAATTGACAAACATTATGGCCAAGTTGACGTATCAAAGCAGTAATAGAAACAAAATTCAGTTTTAATATTAACTAATTGGTTTTCAGAATTTCATTGGGGAGTTTCCAAGATGGATTTTGGTTGGTAAATCGAGTCACTGAGGCATGATGTACTAAGGCATAGTGTACAAGCCTCTCCCTATGATGATTTATGTACTGGTTTAGGAGAATTTGTTTCTGTGCATGGGAGTAGGGGGTTTCTAAGCACAGCTTTGTTAAGAATTATATGCATGAGCAGAAGTTAACCCATGATAGACTTTTGGGTTTGGTTTCTGTGAGTATGACCTTTTGGTGGTATTCTGGGGGAATAATGTGGAAGTATTTGCTCTTATATTATTTTTCCTGAAGCTGGAAAGAAAACAATACTTGTAGTGATTCTAGTAATAAGGGATGTTAGAGAGAGAAGTCACACAGAGTGGGGCTGAGTGGATGTCTCCATCCTACCAAGGGGCCACTTTGTGACCTCCTGGCTTCCATGTCTGACCATGTCAAGACATTGTGGCTTAATGACCCCCAGCAATCACACATCTAGTAAGTGTCTGAGGTCAGATTTGAATTCAGAGCTTCCTGAGGCCAGGCTCTGCACTCTATTCATTGTTTAATCTAGTTATCTATAGCTAATATAAGGAGTTTCAAGTTTTTGTTCATCCATTTCATAACTAGGTTGTCTAGAAGGGTTAAATTATTGGCACTTTAGAAGCACTTTAAAGAAATCAATAGTCTGTTACTTTGTAGAGTCAAAAACATAATTTTGAATTTCTAATAGCCTTATAAGGATAGTAGATATTTATTATTTAAGGAAACCATTAGAGGATGGAGATGTCAACATAGCTATAATATACTATATTGGTAATCATTATTAATTTATAAAATATAAGACAAGATGAATGAATGAATGAATGAATGCCTACAGTGATCAGAGCATTGTCCTAGACATAAAGAGGAATAGAATTTAGATAAGAGAGAGCCCTGGGGGAGCTTACAGACTAGTAGATATAATAAAATCAATTGAAATAGCTACAATACATTGTACTACATGATGACTATGTTAGGTCTTAATAAAACAAGTATGTGATCTCAGGGAGAAAGCCATTACTGATTGGGAAAGGAAATCAAGAAAGATTTCCTGGAGTAATTGACATTTGAGTTAGACTGTAAAACATGGGTAAAATTTTTAAAAATAGGAGATCTAGTTTGATTGACTTTATTATTTACCCATCTATATTATTATTGGATTCTCATAACAACTCTTTGAGGTAGAGCCTTTTATTATTCCCATTTTACAGATGAATTAATTGAGACTTAAAGAGACTATATGACATTCATTGAATACATTTTTAAGTATCTGAGGCAGAACTTAGAAACATTTCTTCTTCAATCAACAAACATTTATTAAATGCCTATTATGTGCCAGGCTCTGTGCTGGGCATTGGAAATATAATGATCAGAGTAAAGGAGTTACTATCCTCATGGAACTCATATTCTATCAAGAAAGATAACATGTCCTTATATAGATATACAAAGAATAGAAAATAGATGTGTTGATAGGTCAAGAACTTATTTAGAAATTAAGACCTGTAATTTAATATTGAAAGATATAGAGATTTAAAAATTGGCTATCATCAGGGAGAGAATTCCAATGTATTAACTAGTTATACTTTTCTTTAAAACAAAGTAATAAATTTTATTTATTTACCTCTTTATATCATTTTAGAATTTTCATTTAATTCATTAAATATTTCTCAAATACCTGTATAAAATTAGCCATCATTTTTTAAAAAAAACTGAGTTCAAAATTATCTCCCTCCTTCTTCCCCCACCCTCTTGAGAAGGCAAACAATTTGATAATTAGTATATATGTGAAGCCATGCAAAACACATTTCCACATTAGTTGTGTTCTAAAAGACAATATAGATAAAAAAAGAAAAAAAAGAAAAAAGTGGAAAAATATACTTCAATGTGTGTTCAGTGTTCATTAGTTAGTTCTCTCTCTGGAGATGGATAAAATTTTTCATCATGGGTCCTGTGGACTTGTCTTCAGTCATTGTCTTCATCAGAATAACTAAGTCTTTCACAGATGATCATCTTTACAATATTGTTACTGTGTACAATGTTCTTCCAATTCTGTTCCCTTCACTTTGCATGAATATATGTAAGTCTTCTGTTTTTCTGAAACCATTCTGCTCATCATTTCTCAACACATGAAAGTATTCCATTACAATCATATACCATAACTCATTTTAGCCATTCTCCAATTTATGGGTATCCACTCAGTTTCCAATTCTTTGTCATTCCCAAAAGAGCTGCAATATGTAGTTTTATTCAAATAGGCTTTCTCTTTTCCTTATTTTCTTTGCAATACAGATCCAGTAGTAGTATTGATAGGTTAAAGAACATTCCCAATTTTATAGTTATTTGAGTGTAGTTCCAAATTGTTCTTCAGAATGGTGGGGCTAATTCACAATTTTATCAACCATTTCTTAATGTCTCAACTTTTCCATATCCCCCCTAACATTTTTAATTTTCTTTTTCTGTCACATTAGCCAATCTGATAGATGTGAAGTAGTATCTCAGAGTTGTTTTAATTTGCATTTCTCTAATCAATAATGCCTTAAAGTGTTGGAGTTTTTTTATGTGACTACTGATAGCTTTAATCTCTTTTTCTGAGAACTGTCCATTCATATTCTTTGACCATTTACCAACTGGGAAATAATTCTTAACAGTCCTTTCTATAACATCTTCAACAAGTAATCAATCAGCTCTAACTTTAAAAAAAACATCTCATATATTTGAGAAATGAGTACTTTTTCAGAGACATACCATAAAAATATTTCCCTTTTCCTCATGTTCCCTCTAATTTTGACTTTATTATTTTGTTTGTACAAAAGATTTTTAATTTTACATTATCCAAATCTATTATAAACTCTGCCTTTTATCCATAGATCTGTAACATACTTTTCCATATTCATCCAAATTACTTATGTCACCATTTATTTATGTCATTTATCTATTTTGACTGTAAATGAAGATTTTTGAGAAGTGACAAATGCATTTGCAAAAAGAAAAGGAGCTCAGAACTTTGTGAAATGCCAATCAACTGAGATGTGGAGACAGTTCCATGGAACCTTGGGACAAAGCAGCGAAGCAGCTTGAGCTGGCTGAAAGGGATTCCTTCTCTGGCTGTTGGACCAGAAGGTAGAAGATAGACTCTCTCTAGCTATTGCCTTATCCATAAGACTGTGTGCTGAAAAAGAATTTTGGGTTTTAACCCAGAAGAAATCTGTCAGCATTGCTGTCAATATCTTCCCTTAGGGAAAGAGAACTTTGTTTCCTGAATTTGAACATATCTTGAAATCTTCAATCAACAGGCTAACTTAGAAAATTTAGGGAGACCTATTTTCCTGTCACCCCTGCCCTTTCTTTACCTCCTCTACTGAAAATAATAAAAGACCTTTTAGTTAAAGGATTTGATTGTGGGATTTGGTTATTAGGGGAAATCTTCAAGCTTACCATCTCTGAGAAGAATATTTCTAAGACCATTGAAAGGGAACAGGAAGTAGTGTAGGGGTAGTGGCTCAAGATCCAGCCTTTTCTCTGGCTTGCTTCCTGGTGTTACATCTCTGATATTTCCTCATTACCTTAATTCTTCTAGTATCAATATCTACTACATGACCTTATTTTGGTATACAGTGTAAGATGTTGGTCTATTCTTAGTTTCTTCCAAATTGCTTTCTATTGAGCTTTAGGTTTTAAAAAATTTATAGTAATTCCACAGTTGGAAGTATGCTAAATGGCTTTAGCAGATGCTCCCATTTAGAGGCCACAGCTTTCTAAAGGATTGGGAATGAGGTCCCAGGTCTGTACTAGGAAAGGTTACTCTCTTATGTGACTCCTCTTTTTTGCCCTCATGCTGCAAAGAGAGATACCAGGCCCACAAGGACAGGGTCAGCCACAGGTATTATAAGAAATACTGTTACTTTGGCAAACAGGATATTAATTGACACAAATAAGTGGAAGTAAGACAAAGGTGGAATCAGGACTATCTGTACCTTCTTTCTGCTCTAGAACATGCACGTGAAATTACACACACACACAGAAGCACTCATATACTTAGAAGTCATCTATCTGATGGCCTTGAAGAAGGAAACTACTTGGAACTGCTTGTCGTGCTGTTACCATGGAACAACTCTCCCTCATCCTTTCTTTCTTTTCTCAAGTGTAGCTAAATTCCTTCTCTGAAAGCTGATCTTTTTTAGTTAGTTTGCTCCATTCCCACAGTGAGAAGAACTAAAATCACCATGAATTTTTTTTGTTTTTTGGCGTCTAGCCAATCTATTCCCTGTTACACTGTATATTGGGGACAAAGGCATGAATACAATTCTATGTATGAGAAACAGGCAGAAGGCTAGTTGTGTGGACTTTAGAGTGTGTAAAGGTGAACAATATATAATTATATAAGAAAGGTAGATTGAGACCTAGTTGTAAAGGGTTTAAAATGGAGGAACCACTGGATTTATTGAAAAGAGGAGTGATATGATTAGACCTGTTTATGGAATTTTATGGAGAATGGATTAAAGAAGGCATTATTAATCTCTCTTTAAGCAAAGAGGCGATTACAATAGTTGAGGCAAAAGATAAAGAAGACCTGAATGAAGTTATATCGGTAGAAATGATGGAAGAGAGAGAAAATACAGATATTGTAGAGGTAGAAAGAACAAGATTTGGAAACTGATTGGATATGTTCAGAGACAGAGAATGAAAGGTCAAATATAACACTAAGGACACCTTTGTTGGGGGAAAAACTATGGGAGAAAGTTTGAAAGAAGAATTTTTTGTTTGTTTTTGATGAAAGATAATGAATTCTGTTTTGAACATGTTAAATTTGAAATGCTAACAGGACATTCAGTTCTAAATGTCCAATTGACAGCTGGCAATGAAGGACTAGATTTCAGAAGAGAGATTGAAGCTGCATAAATAGATGTTGGAGTCACCTAAATAGAAATGATAATTGAATTCAGGGAAACAGATGAGTTCAAGGAGAGAGAGATGGGGTGATAAAAGAAAAGTATTTATATAGCACCCACTATGTGCCAAACATTTTTACAAATATGTCTTCATTTGATCCTCACAATATGCTATGTTCATAGGTTCTATTATTATCCTTATTTTACAGATAAGGAAACTGAGCCAAAAAAGGTCAAGTAATAGCTGGTTAAGGTCCTAGGTCTTTCTTTTCATATTCTTTGACCATTTACCAACTGGGGAATAATTTTTAACAGTCCTTTTTAACATGCCCAATTGGAATTCAGAGTTTCCCAACTTCTATGCCTAACAGTATCTACTACACCACTAGCTGCCAAGAGAGATTGAGAGAGAGCAAACAAGAGCCAGAAAAGGATAGAGTCTTCAGCTATAAATACAGTAGAGTTCATGGTGTGGATAATTTTTCAACAGAGAAAAATAAGAAATTTTAAATAAGTTGACAAATTTAGAGAGAATAGTGTCACAATGCCAGAGAAGATAGAGTATTATGGAAGAAAAGTTGGCCAACAGTGTTAAATGATGCTAACAGTCAACAAGGATGAGTATATAATAAGGAAAATTCAACAGCCTTGGCAATTAAGAAATCATGGATGAGGGTCAGCTAGGTGGTTCAGTGTATAGAATGCCAGCCCTGGACAGACTGGAAGTCCTGGGTTCAAATCAGACCTCAGATACTTCCTAGCTGTGAGCCCCTGGGCAAGTTGTTGCTCAGTTGCCCAGTCCTTACCATTCTTCTGTCTTGGAACCACTACTTAGTTTGGTTTGGATTCTAAGACAGAAGGTAAAAGTTTAAAAAAAAAAAGAAAAGAAATCATGGGTGACTGGTGAGAAGACATCCAGTAGAAAGTTAAGGTTGGAAGTCAGAGTATAGAGTTGAGCAGAGATTGAGAAAGGTGGAAACAACAATCTATTCTTCCAACATTGCCTCTATGACAGAGGCATATAAAATACACATTCTTTGACTATTGCAGGGCCCATAAGGAAAGAAATAAAATCTTATCCTTTACTAACCTTTCTTTTTTTTTTTTAATATTTTATAAAGTTTATTAGAAAGGGTAGACAATTATTCCTCTAAGTAACCTGAGCACGTGGTGCCTAGCCTGCGAGTCCCTTCCTCCTTCCCTTCACCTGTCTGCTCTGTTCTCGACTTCTTCCTTCTTCGTGCTCTTCTCGCTTCTCCCTCTCCTCAAGCCCAAAGCCTTGACTTTTATTGATGTACAGGGACGCAAACCGGGTGCAACTGTGTTAGGTCAGGAATGTTTGATGGACAGGTCAGGCTACTCAGGAGGGGGAGGGGATGAACTTCCTTGACACAATGACAAGAGCGGAATGACTATATGGGTCATTTTCCCTCTTTCTTTTTTTTTGTTTTAAGATTTTTTTTTATTTTTTTTTAATTTTATAGTATTTTATTTGTTCATTTCCATGCATTTTTCATTAAAGACAAAGATCATTTTCTTTTCCTCCCTCCCACCCCCCGTGGCCGACGCGTGATTCCACTGGTATCATATGTGTTCTTGACTTGAACCCATTGCCATGTTGTTAGTATTTGCATCAGAGTGTTCGCTCCGAGTCTTTCCTCTGTCATGTCCCCTCAGCCATTGTAGTCAGGCAGTTGCTTTTCCTCGGTGTTTCTACTCCCTCAGTTTGTCCTCTGCTTTTGGATAGTGTTTTTTTCTCCTTGATCCCTGCAGATTGTGCAGGGACATTACACCGCCACTAATGGAGAAGTCAATTACATTCGATTATACCACAGTGTATTAGTCTCTGTGTACAATGTTCTCCCGGTTCTGCTCCTCTCGCTCTGCATCACTTCCTGGAGGTTGTTCCAGTTCACATGGAAATCCTCCACTTTATTATTCCTTTGAGCACAATAGTATTCCATCACCAACATATACCACAATTTGTTCAGCCATTCCCCAATTGATGGGCATCCCCTCATTTTCCAATTTTTGGCCACCACAAAGAGCGCAGCTATGAATATTTTTGTACAAGTCTTTTTGTCCATTATCTCTTTGGGGTACAAACCCAGCAGTGCTATGGCTGGATCAAAGGGTAGACATTCTTTTATCGCCCTTTGTGCATAGTTCCAAATTGCCCTCCAGAATGGCTGGATCAGTTCACAACTCCACCAGCAATGAATTAATGTCCCTACTTTGCCACATCCCCTCCAGCATTCATTACTTTCCTTTGCTGTCATATTAGCCAATCTGGTAGGTGTGAGGTGATACCTCAGAGTTGTTTTGATTTGCATCTCTCTGATTATAAGAGATGTGGAGCACTTCTTCATGTGCTTGTTAATAGTTTTGATTTCTTTATCTGAAAACTGTCTATCCATGTCCCTTGCCCATTTATCAATTGGGGAATGGCTTGATTTTTTGTACAATTGATTTAACTCTTTATAAATTTGAGTAATTAAACCTTTGTCAGAGGTTTTTATGAAGATTTTTTCCCAACTTGTTGTTTCCCTTCTGATTTTAGTTACATTGCTTTTGTTTGTACAAAAGCCTTTTAATTTGATGTAGTCGAAATTATTTATTTTACATTTTGTGATTCTCTCTATGTCTTGCTTGGTTTTAAAGTCTTTCCCTTCCCAAAGGTCTGACATGTATACTATTCTGTGTTTACCCAATTTACTTATGGTTTCCTTCTTTATGTTTAAGTCTTTCACCCATTTTGAATTTATCTTGGTGTAGGGTGTGAGGTGTTGATCTATTCCTAATCTCTCCCACACTGTCTTCCAATTTTCCCAGCAGTTCTTATCAAATAGTGAATTTTTGTCCCAAGACCTGGGATCTTTGGGTTTATCGTATACTATCTGGCTGAGGTCCCTTTCCCCCAGTCTATTCCACTGATCCTCCTTTCTGTCTCTTAGCCAGTACCAAATTGTTTTGATGACTGCTGCTTTGTAATATAGTTTGAGGTCTGGGACTGCTAGGCCCCCCTCATTAGTGTTTTTTTTTCATTATTTCCCTGGATATCCTTGATCTTTTGTTATTCCAAATGAACTTTGTTATGCTTTTTTCCAAATCAGTAAAGAAATTTTTTGGGAGTTCCATGGGTATGGCACTAAATAGATAAATAAGTTTGGGCAGGATAGTCATTTTTATTATGTTGGCTCGTCCTACCCATGAGCAGTTAATGTTTTTCCAATTGCTCAAGTCTAGTTTTAGTTGTGTGGCGAGTGTTTTGTAGTTGTGTTCATATAGTTCCTGTGTTTGTCTTGGGAGATAGATTCCTAGGTATTTTATTTTGTCTAAGGTGATTTTGAATGGGATTTCTCTTTCTAGTTCTTGCTGCTGAGCTGTGTTGGAGATATATAGAAAAGCTGATGACTTATGTGGGTTTATTTTGTATCCTGCAACTTTGCTAAAGTTGTTGATTATTTCAATTAGCTTTTTGGTTGAATCTCTTTACTAACCTTTCTTACAACCATCTTGATATTATTGGAGACCCCTTTTCAGATGTCAATGCATCCACATTCCATTACCCCATCCCCACAGAGTCCTTTTTGGGTGAGTTTAATTTAATTTATTTTAATTTAAGTTTTTAAAAAACCTTATCTTCCATCTTAGAATCAATACTGTGTATTTGTTCCAAAGCAGAGGAGTAGTAAGGGCTAGGTAATGGAGGTTAAGAGACCTACCCAGGGTAACCCAGTTAGGAGCTGTCTGAGTTGATATTTGAACCAAGACCTCCTGTTTCTAGGCCTGGTTCATTTTAATCCACTGATTGAATCCATTGATAGCTGCTGCCATAAGTGAAATCATTTTTTAAAAGGAATGGTTCTGGAGTCAGGCCTAGGTTCAAATCTGAGCTAGGAACTTAACCTTTCTGGAAACGGAATTCCTCATCTGCAAAATGGAAGAAATGAACTAGATGGTCTCCCCATTCCCTTCCAGTGAAAGATCTATGATTTTATGAACAATTACCTTCTACCACCTAATGCTTTTCAAATTCTGATTGTATTTGTGGCCCTAAATTACATAATTATGTACAAATATGGGTCAATGAGAAAGCATCCCCTGGCATCATGGAGCCCACAGTATAATAAGAACATATTGTTGCAGATATACAGCAGAACGTTAGCAGACATTAACAAATGATGGAATAACAAGGGAGACAGACACTATGGGCTTTTGTGTACAGATATCATAAGAGATGCCAGCTACCATCCTAAAGCAAGCTGTGTGTTCAAGTCCATGGATCAGATTTTTCCCTCTTCCTCTCCTAGACTGAGTCCTTGAACTGGCTGTAGAGCAAGAAGACTAGGCAAACTATTAAAAGGGTTAAACAGAAAGAGGGATGAGGAGGAAGGGATTTAGAGGGTGAGGATAGAGATGAAAGAAAGAAGGTGAGAATAGATGAAGGGGGAAGAGTCACTGACTGAATGTGTGGATGCGTGTTTTATTCCCAGCTCAGCACCAATGCGCCATTTAAAATCAAATGACTACATTTTTCACTCTCTCTCTTTTTCTTTTTTTCATTTTGAAATGATTGCCCAGCAGTAGCTGTATGTATAAATCAAGATTACCAAGGGAGTGTTTGTCTGGGAGGCAGTTGAGCTCTCCTCATTTAAGGCTACTGGGTCAAAGACAGCCAGCCTTCAGAGCTGCAATATGATTGGAGGTAATTTTCTTAGGGAACCCTTATGTCACGGTTAAATCATTTGTATTTTGTTAGGTGAGAATGCCAATGGGAAATGGGTAACTCAGAATGATTCCAAGGTCTTGCTGTATTCATTGAAAGAGGAGGCAGCATAATAAAGTGGAAAAAGCCTGGAATAAAAGGACTTGAGTTCAAATTCTTTATCTTCTACTTACTTTACTGTGACCTTGAGCCAGTTATTTAACTTCTAGTATTTTATCCATAAAATATGGGAGTTGGGGACTTCTATGGTTGTTTGTCACTCTAAACCTGTAATCTTTATAAATCCTCAAAGTTAAGGATTTCTCTATTGTGTGTATGTGTATATATGTGTGTGTGTGTGTGTGTGTAATGTGTATGCATATGTATATTCATACATACACACATATGGGTACATACACACATATATGTATGTGTATATATACACACATATATATTTATGTATATAGAGAGTGACATACACCCCCCACATACATACATATCTTTTATGTATGTATGTCTAGGTGTGGGTATTTATGCATACAGATAGATATATTCATTCATTCATTCATTCATTCTAATGTTCTCTTACGATAACATTTCTTTTCTGTAGGTAGCACAAGTACAATTTTTTCCATTTTTTTCTAAATATGAAACAAAGCTTGATTAAAAGTTGTGCTTTACTTTTGTTGAACACGAGGTTATTATAATCTTTTACAACTGTTTGTTATGGCTGCTCTGTTCCACTGATGTACTTTTCTATTTCTTAACCAGTGCAGAGAGTTGTGATAATTAGTGCTTTATTACATAGTTAAAAATCTGATACTGCTAAGTCTCCCACCTTTACATTTTCATTAATTCCTTTGACATTCTTGACCTTTTGGTTTTTTCCAAATCAATTTTTAGTGGGATTTTTCCTTGTTCAATGAAATCCTTTTTTTGGTGATTTGATTAGGAGGATATTGAATAATATTTATAGCAGCTCTATTTTGTGATGGCAAAGAACTGGAAATTAAAGGCATGCCTATGAAGCTAAAAATGTTGTGACATATGATTGTGATGGAATACTACTGCACTGTAAAAAATGATGAAGAGGTTAATTTTGGGAAAACATGGAAAGACCTACCGGAAATTATAAAAAATGAAATGAGCATAACCAAGAGAATATCATATACAGCAACTGAAGAATGACTTGTGTATGTCCACTTCCAAAGAAAAAACTGATAAATAGATATGAATAAAGCATTGTTTTATACACACACACACACACATACACACACACACACACACACATATATATATATATATACATATATTTTGTGAGATGATGTTTCCTCTAATGAGGGAATAGGAAGAAAGGAATTACCTGGGAATTTAAATGTTACAAACAAATAAATTTAAATAAAAAATACAGAGTTAGAGTTAAAACCCAAGTCTCCTATCTTTTTTCCATTATATATTAGCAAGGCTATTTTGTTTGCTAAGCTCTTTTCAAGCTTGTGGGTAGCCTGGGAAAGGGGGTGTTCCAATATGTATGAGAAAGGAGCAGGTAGATAGTTATCTGTAATTCATTAATTCTCTGCTCAGAAATGTAGCTTGCGATGTGCGATCTTAGTCAGGTCACATTCCTTATCTTTGCTTGCACTATTAAAACAAAAGATGTAATAGTTCATATTAGCCTACTATGTATTGACTTAGAACTTGAGGTCAGAAAGCTTGGATTCAAATCTTAACTCTGACAATTAATTATTAGTATGACAACTAATTATTAGAAAGTCATTTAACTACTTACAGTCTCATATTCCTATTTATAAAATCAGGATAATAGTTGAATTATTCACATGGGTGATTCTCAGGTGGAGGTGAGTTGATTGAAAATGCTAAGGTTAGAAAGAGGCAAACTGGTATGGAAGATAGAGAACTAATCCTGAAGTCAGGAAAATTTAGATTCAAGACCTTCCTCTCACATATCTTGGCATATGTAATGCAATAATTAATTAGTTGTTTAAGTTCTGTCTTCTAGTCTATTCCTTAAAGCTATGAATTGAAGAGGAAGTGCCAAGCTGCATTTGTAGAATGGATGTCCCCAGCTGGGAATTCACTATCCTTATGAAATCATGGAACCAATCCCCATCCCCATAAAAGTATGAGTTGCAGTCATTCCTAGGGAACTTTTCCTAATTACTATTTAATGAAAAATTTAAAAAACCCCTCTGAATTTCCATTCCTATTCCTACTCATTTCCATGTAGTCTTGTCTATCTAAGCAGGGACTGGAATGGGATCATAGAAAAGCAAAATCTGAGGTTCCACTTATTAGTCCATATCCCTATATGATCTGTGATAGGACCAGTCTCTATCAGGATGTCACCTTTCCCCCTAAAACATGGCTTAGGCTAGCTTTTTCCTGAAAAGGCAACAACACTATACACAGAACTGGATTGGTTCAAATGGCTTAGCTTTGAACTGGCTTTCATTTGATGTAGGTTCTTGGTAGCCTCTGGCTATGATGATGTGGCTTCTTGGTCATCTAAAGGCTTAAAAACTTCCCAAGCAAATTTAGTTGAGGCTCTAAAGATTTGGTGGATATTCCAATCAGTATAACTTACCTTACTGAAAAGAGTTGTTTTCACATGGAGGTGAGGGAATGAACCTACTCCTGGGACACGAAGTGCCTTAGTGTCCTTGTTGAATATCTCTTCTGTATTATAGCTAAGTAAACCTCCTCTTGTTAACTCTTGAATTAGCAGCTAAAATTTATAACCTGTAATATTTGTGTAGCATACTAAGGTTTGTATGATGTTTTGAATGTTTATTAATCCTCATAATGAACACAGGAGGGAGGTTCTATTATCCTTTCACTGGTGAGAAAATTGAAGCTCAGAGAAGTTAAGTGACTTCTTCACTCAGTTTATTTGTGTTGAAGCAGTTTTCAAACTCCAGTCTTCCTGACTCCAAAGTCTTGTCACCCAGTTTCCTATGAGGGCTTTATTTCATTCTGAAAGCAAACTTAAAACAACAAAGTCTTAACTTGAGTCAAGCATCACACAATCTCCTTCAACCTTCTCAAAGTCTCTCTGTGGATCTCTATTCCTTTTGTTTTGCATTTTGGCCAAAGCTTCCTTTTTGATTGAGTTCTTCATGAAGAGACTGAGTAAATAGAGTATTTGTAGGAATACCAGCCTATGAAAGATAACAGATATTCTGGGCCACTCAAGAAGGATTTTTCAATGGAGATTAACTGATCCTTCTTTTGTTTTCCCCATCTTTTTTTTTTACATTGTCACTATAATAAAATGTAATAAATGTAATGTAAATAAAATAAAATGTAAAAATGTAATAAATATCTAACCATCTTTATTATTGATGCCCTTCCTAGACCACCATAGATTTCAGGGACCACTGGAGTTCTCTTCCTCCTATACCATGCACATCCCTGTGACTCAGAGCTCAAACAAAGGTTTCCCATCCTTCTGAAAGGATACTAAACCCAAGGTCATTTCTATGAATATGCATGTCTTTAGGAAGAAGGTGAGGAATAAGCAGCCACCATTCTGTTTGGTAGGGATGTGAAAGCCTAGGTAATATCTAATTCCTTAGCCCTCTTGGCCTCTGCTGTAATGAGCACTTATACAAATTAGTCTGTAGAAATGGGCCCAAGTTTGCCATTGGCGAGGTCCACCTCATTTCTCTAATGTATCCTTCTCTTTGTTTCCTCCCTTCCCACCACTCTCAGAATCCTATCTTATTCCCATCTGTGATGGACCTACTCATTGCAATCTATACTTACATATAGCTAAGGGTTTGGCAGATGGCTTAGGGTAGTTGGCCACTGCCTTGACTGCCAGTTTTTAATAGAAAGAAATAAGTGTGATTTCCCTCTGTGAAAATCTCACAGATGCTTTCTGAAATGGAAGTTAGTATGTATTGGAGTATCTCTCACAGATCTTTGAAGAGTGCTTGACTGGATGAAGCCAGCTTAAAGAATGCAAAGTACATCTATTGCTCCCATGTTCATTAGGAGAAATTGGGTATTGAATCTTCCTTCAGCACGAGAAAGTCAGTAAGCAGTAGTCACCTTAAAGGGATAGAGAAAATTGCTTGTAACTTGGATTTCATTGGTACAAGGAACTCCTGGGTGAGGAAACTCCTAACAATTTACATCAACACTTCTCCACATCCTATGATCTTAGAGTCACATACAGAAAGGATGGGTAAACAACAGTCCTAGGGCTAAGTCTAGCTAGTCCAACAGTTGTTGGACAACTGTTGAATAAGAGGTGGCATATATGATGGGCCTAATTTACTGAATTCAGGCCTAGCATATTAAGATGTAAAAGTGATTTGCCCAGGCTAACAGTCAGATGAAGGGAGTTGAATTCAAGCATTTTTGGTTCTGAGATAGTTCTCTATCCAATATACCATAATGCCTTTTAAAGGAAATTTTCACTTAATTTTTTACTCTTTTAAAAAATTATTTTGGTGAGACTGGGTCTACCTATCTCACTCAGGCTAAAAGCATAACAGCCACTCACAGGCCTAATTTCACAACTGAGCAGCATGGGAAATTTGACCTGCTCCATTTCTGACCTGGGTTCATTCCTGCCTCCTTAGGCATTTAGGGAGTCCAGTCCCTCCATTCTACTTTTTTGAGAAGATAACCTGACAATGTGATTGACTTTAGTTCACTGAAGCTCAGGGCTCCCAAGATCAAGGGTTCTACCAGCTTCAGTCACCTCACTAGCAAATATTACAGGCATACCTGCTCCCTTTCTATTTTTCATGATGAAACATTTCTCAAGCTTTGCAGCCTTGTGGAAGTAAGTGTTCAAAAGGAATGTATGCGAGGGAGTGGTATTAAAAAGACTGAAGGTCAAAAGATGGAAAGAGAGAAGTGTGGGTCAGAAAGACTTAAGACCCAACACATAGAGAGGGAGGAACAATGAGGTAAAGTAGAAAGACTGCTGAACTTGGAACTGGAAGAGCAGGATTCAAATTCCCACTATGCTGTGATATTGGCTAAGTCAGTTAGCATCTTTGTACCTTAGTTTCCTCATCTGTAAATAAGATTTAAGTCAGAAATTTAGATCTGGAAGGGGTGTTAAGGTTTGTCTACTTCAACCTTTTAATTTTTTTTCAAAAGTTATATTAATGTTTTGGTCTTTACGTCATAGTCATTTCCAAATATGTCTTAGTGAGCCTTTCCTTGAAACAAAGAAAAACAATTAAGGAAAATCAACAGACATGGTGTTCGTATGTGTGACAACACCCTGACAATGTGTGCATCCTCCCACACTCATAGTCTCCTACTCCTCCAATAAAAGGGGACAGGAGGATTTTATTTTTTATCCCTTCACTGCATCTGAGAATATACCCCTTCATCTCACAGATGGAGCAACTGAGTTTCATAAAGGTAAAGTAGTTTTCTCAAGATCCCAATGGGTGGCAGAATCTTGATTCAAACCCTCAAATCCAGAATTCTTTCCTTTGCAGCAGATGAGATCAGAGATGTCATACAGTCCACAGGCTTGGGACTCACATAAGCCCTAAGCAGGATTGCCAGTTCCTTTTCTCATCTATTTTAGGATATTAGAACTATAAAGGAGAATTTCATTTGATGCCTTTGGTGACAGAACATTATAACCAAGACTTGCTCTCCTGGAAGACAGAGTTCACAGGAGAAATCCCCCTCCTTATGCTTTTCCTCCTTCCTTGTTCTCCTCCTTTTTCTTCTCCTTCTCCTCCTCTTCCTCCTCCTCCTCAGAACAGCAGTGGCAAAGGCTAGACAAGTAGAGTTAAGTGACTTTCCCATGGTCATACAGCTAGAAAATGTCTGTGGCCAGATTGGAGCTTGGGACCTCCCATCTCCAGACCTGCTTCTAAACGACTGAGCTATCTCACTACCCCTCCATTTCTTTTTCTATGAACCCAGAAACCAGTGCTCCATCAATCGAAACTACAGATGACTATTTTAACATCAGCTGAATATCAGCAGGGAAATAGCCCCCCAGGAAACACAAGCTTTAAATTAGGATTCTGCTCAGGAAACTGCAGGCTTCAGAATAACTTTTCTCATTACAATGTATGAACTGATCCATAAATACATAGTTTCATATTATGGAGTTTAAATATTATTACACATCTCCTTCCGTGTCAGATTTTGTTAAATGCATGCAGTCATCTCAATTTACAAAGGTCACTTGGGTAACAGTTGGAAACAGAATCAGACATATTTAAAAATCTTCTTGCCTGTACATCTCGATGTCAGATAACACTGCTTTTTTCAAAGGCTTTTTATGTTTCGTTGTTTTTCCCCAAGTGAGACTTCAATGGGTTTATCATGTGGATAACCTCTTACAGAGGTGAGACTAAATTCAGAAGATAGGCTTTGGGAGAAAAGAGCAAACCACTTCTGAAAAATATCAAAGGGGTTTTGGCCAGTGGCCCCTCATCCTTTCTCTGTGCCTCTATGTTGTGGCTGCTTATTTATCAAACAGGAACATTTCCATCTAGGTAGTTGGGTTACCAGGATGTACCTCCAGTTATCAGTTGCTATTCATGCCAGCAGAGAATAGTGCAGGATGACCTACTTCCAACAGGATCCATGGAAAGCTTTGTTGCTTTCCATCAGGCTTAATTTAAATAGCCTTCTTGTCATGGTGGGGAGGAGAGGAGATGGGAGAACCATGGGGGCAATGTCTTCAGTGCTGTGCTATGGTGGGTGATTAACAAGCAAATACAAATTCATATTCTCCAACATGGGGGCATAAGCCACAAGCCACAATGCAGTAATCAAATAACCATCAAAAGAAAAAGTCCAAATGTCACATTAAAATTCTACAAGGTAACAGACCCAGAGAGCTAGACAGGAAAATAGTTTTTGAGACCAGAGGTGATCTGGACAGATCAGGTCAGGAGAAGGAAGGACAGAAGGGTTTCCACAGAGCAGTTTTTGCTTTATGAAAAAGGTATGACTGCATCAGTTTTATTTTGTGTTGGGCTAGTGATACCTTCAAACTTTTTCATCTTCCCTCTTTACATAATTCAGGGGAAGGCAATGCATTGGGCTTGGTTTTATCCCTGTTCTTAACTGCTCCATTAGATTGGGAGCTCCTCGATGACAGGGATATCTTTTGCCTCTTTTTATATCCCCAGGGCTTAGCACAATGTCTGGCACATAGTAGGTATTTCATAAATGTTTATTAATTGATGAATTGATTAATCATGCCATGATTATATAATCACTGAGATTTATACACTTGAGACCCCTTTCGTCTCTTCTATCAATTCTTCCTATGTTCTGCATCAGTGGCTTTTATTGGTTCTTACCTATTTTGTATAGTCTCTCCTCTCCTTTCCCCTGGTTACCTTGTACCATTTCCTCTATTGGTAGGGGAACAATGGGACCTTGGAATATCATAACTCAGACAGGAATCTAAGAATAATAGGAAGATGAATTTAGAGATAAAAAAGACCTTTGATATCATATAGCCCAAGTCCATATTTTACACTTGAGGAAACTGACTTCAAGAGAGATGAAGTGATTTGCTCAAGGTCAAGGAAATAATAAATAAAAAGGCAGAATTGGAACCCAGATCTTATAGAGAGGCTTAGGGATGATAGCTGCTCTTATGCTGCCCCACCTGTCCACCCATTCAAGTTTCTTTTCCCTCAAGTTTCCCAGAGTACACACTGACTCCTACAATGGACCCTTATTCTCTTTGACAAATGCAAAGCTAGACACAGCTTCCTTGGATGCCTGACAGCTTCTCTTGATTTTGAGTGTGTGAAGTGGATACAGGTTTTGCACTTAGAGTTAGGAATACATGAGCTCAAATCCTGTCTCAGATATTTCCTAGCTGTTTGCCCCTAGGCAAATAACTTTACTTCAGTATGCCTCAGTTTCTTCCTCTATAAAATGAGGATAATAACAAAACCTCTTTAATGCAGTTTTTATAAGGATCAATATTTAGAATGCTTTGAAAACCTTTAAATGCTATGTAAATCCTAGTTGGCAGAACACACATATCTTACAATAGAAATGAAAGTGTTAGATATTATAACCTGTGTGACCTGACTTCCTCAGTATTCCAAGGCTGGCAAGGATGTACAAATAGGACCAAAGAGAATTTTAGCATTGGAAGAGACCTTAGATATCATTTAACTTAAACATTCATTTCATGTATTAGATCCAGAGAAGTTAGATTTCTTGCCAAATATATACAGGGAGAAAGAGACAATGCCAGTTTTAGATCATAGGTCTTCCATCTTTAAATATAGCCTTTTTTAACTGAAGTGCATTAATGAAATGGAAAAAAGAATCATACATCCAAAACAAACCTTCCAAACAATCTCAACTAGTTGACCTTCAGCAAAATCATTAGGACTCAAGGAAGTGGGTGTAGTGCCTAAGCTGGTCCTGATATCCCCACCTGACAAAGACCTTGTATTTTGGAACTTGATGAGCCCCACTGGGATTCAGACAAGGCTGAAGTCCATTTTCCCTCTGCCCACTCACAGCTGGAATTTCCTCTTTTAAAATGGGAAAATCAAAAGGGTTGGACATTCCATTCCAAGAATATCTCATGCTTGTCTTGGAGAAGAAAGTCCCAAGTTTCTAGTAATTTTTCAAAAATTGAAGCTTTTTCAATTGCTTCATGGTTTAGAAGAGTATTGACATCTCTGGTTTGAAAGGGATGAATGATAATAACAAAGATAATATCTTATATTTACATGATGTTTTATAAAGATCCTTTTTAGTCATTATTCAATTTGATTGTAACCCAAACTTTGGACATAACTTGTTTGTTTGTACAAAGTTTACAAAGTGTTTTGGTACATTCCATGGGATTTCATCAGTCTAAGTGACTTTGTGAGAAAATTCCCTCTATCAGTACAGAATGGCATCTGCTCTTCAATTTGTGTAACTTTAGGGAGTTGCCTAGGGCCCTTAAAAGACAAGTGAGTTACTGATCAGTCTTATGTATTCTAAGGTGAGTTCTTTACTCACTATGTCACTGTTGTTCTGTATTGTCTATATTCTCTCTCAGTCTCCATTTTGAATTGGTCATCTACTCTCTAATAGTACATAATCCTTGATAATATCTTTCATTTTGCTTCTTTTTTTTTTTTGTTACTGTTCAGGCATGTCCAATTCTCCATGACCTCACTTGGGGTTTTCTTAGTAAAGATACTAAAGTAGTTTTCCATTTCCTTCTCCAGATTATTTTATAGAAGAAGGAATTTAGTCAAATAGGGTTATCAGACTAGTGTCTGGATCTGAATCCAGGTATTCCTGGTGCTCTACCCATCATACCACCATGTGTTATACCTAGTACAAGTATTAAAATCTTCATTTTATAAATTCAGAAGCTTGACCTTGGAGAGATCAAGAGAGATCAAGTAATTTGGTCAGTTATATAGCTGGTAAAGGATGAAGCCAGGGTTTGAAACCAAGTCCCTTACTATGGAATCTTGGTTATTTTCACTATATGAGAAAATAATGAGGAAGAGAAAACACCACCTAAGGGGTATGAAGATTCCTAGATTTGTAAGTAAAAAAAACTTTATTGTTTATTTAGATGTCTATGGGGACTCTCCATAAGAGTTCTAGTTCTACTTTGACCTCTGAAGATCCAAATGTCTCTCATAAAGGAGGAAAAATTTCATGGCTTCCTTTTATCCTATTCTTTGCTTACAACTCTATTTCTCCACAGCCATAAACCTGGACCATAATATTGACAAACCTGGCACATATGGACTAGCACTAGGCTCAGTAGGATGACTTTGGTTAACAATAAAAATGACTAGCATTTATAGAAAGCTTTAAGGTTTGCAAAGTATTTTACAAACATTATTTCAGTTTATTGTTACAACTACCCCAGGAAGTCCTTATTATTGTCCCCATTTTAGACTCCAAAGCAGACAAAATTTAAATAAGTTGCCCAGGATGTCACAGCTAGTAAAAGTCTGAAGTTGAATTTGACATCATATCTTCCTGATTCAAGCCCCAACACTTCACCTTATCACCCAGTTTCTTTTTGAATCCTTTATTATATATCCATATGTTGGATCAGATCATTGTAAAGTTGTTATCACAGATGACTTTGTTGATGGAAATTGAAATGTAGATAACTCAGGCTAAGGTTATTTTTTAAATCTCTGCTCTTTCCTTCCAATTCTTCTCCTGGCTTTGTCCTTTTGTGTACTCATTTCCTTCATATGTGCTTCATCTGTCCCCCATCTTCCTTCACAGATGGCCAAGAGACTAATATGCTGCCATTATTATGTTTATAGAACAAGTTGGGGTCTTTAGAGGCTGAGAATCCTGAAACATTAAGGACTTGGGTCACATTTGATACCAGGGTAAAGATGTGCAGCTTAATTAGTAATCCCCTGCTGTTATTAACCTCTAACTTAGGCAGGTCATTTCTTTTTTTTTACAAAGGTGTTGGAAGTTAATGCCACTGTTAATAGTTCTAGTTAGAAGACCATAATGAAAGCCATGTGGGAAACCAGACCTACCATCAATATCTTTCAAACTCTGAACTTAGAGGGAAAAGCTAAATAAAAAGGGAAGGAAGCTAGACAAAGAGTAATGAGTAACTCCTTAAGAGGTCCTTCCTCAGTAAACTCAGTGATGGCCTCCACTGAATAGAAGGGACTTTTTCATTAGTAAAATTTTGGATCATTGGTCTATTTTTCACTGGCTTTTCAAAATAGTGGAGGCTTGGGCTGAATTCTTATAAGACATTTATAAGTTGGGTCTAAAGGAGGGTGAATGAAGAATCACAAGATGTGAATGAACCCAGAAGATGTCCTTAGGATTTCCCTCTTGTACTTAGTCCATAAAAGAAATGAGGGTGATTTTCTGGCCTTTCAGAGGGATTGGAAGACAATTGAATTGCCAATTAATTTATAGAATTATGGATTGATTTATTGTGACCCATTTAAAGGGAAATTGTCCTGAGAGAGTTTTTGAGAATCAGATGTCTACCCTAGTTTTCTACCCATGAATTCATTCCCCTTACATATTCAGGGATCCACTAAACTCTGTGTAGCTTGTAGCCCAGGTGCTCTTAGTTTATGACAAAGAGAATATAACCAATAGAGAGTCCTTTGGGAATACCATGCTTTTTGGATACTTTCTGAGAAAGATCATTATGGCTACAAATTGGGAATGATACTTCAATTATACTTTTAATAAGTCACAGAGACCAATGGGGGAAAATGGTATGGTCATGGGGGAGGGCGGGATGGGAAATAGACAGTGGTGGGGAACAGAATGAAGAGAAAGTCACAAAAAGTCAGTTATATGTAACACCAGAGAGTAGTTGGGGATACTTGAGAAGCATGGATCCCTACCAAGTGAAGGAGTGCAGGGGGGGGAGGCAAGGAGTTTAGAGTCTCATTTTTGTAGAGATTTGTTGGTGAAGGTTGGGTTATTCCATGTCACCTTAAGGTTAGTTTATTAACACATCCATATTTTAACATTATCAATAATAATTTAGGATTAGTTCATTAGTATTTGCTGGTGTTCTATATGTCTTAGTGTAAATGTCTGTAGATTTTCTGAGGTTTATACACCACAGGCAATTAGCAAGACCAATGAGACCTTGCAGACCTAGCTGTCATTTCCTAATTTAGCATATAGTCTTTGGATGTGTTCTTAGTTAATTGATGAGTTTCCAGTGGCTCTTATGCTTCCTTAATTTAAATGATACTTAAATTCCCTTCTCTGAGGGCCATCCTTACCATGCCTTAGGCTCTTCCTTGTTTTGACACACCTTGCCTTATTCTAGATCCTGTCACCCTTCTCTCTGAATATTCATTTTTTTTTCTTTTTCCTAAATTACATTTTATTATTTTCAGTTCATGAAAATCTATTCTATCTCCTTCCTACTTCCCACCCCAAGTGAAAAGAAAGAAAATAATACCCTTAACAAATATACATCAACAATTAACATAAATTCCCACAATGAGAATATTGATATCTAATCTATATTTGTGTATATAATATGCATTATAAAAATGTATGCCCAAAATGTATGTTTCTCTACCTTTACTCTGAGTTCTTTACCTCTCTTAAGTGGTAAGTAGTATATTACATCATGAGTCCTTTGGAATCATGGCTGGTTATGGTAATGACCAGTATTGTGAAGTCTTTCAAATCCTTGTCTCATGTTAAGGCTACTGGTTTAGTCTCTCTACCCTTCAGAGGACTAGGTAAATTGCCCAATGAACTGGGATTAGGTTTCTTTAAATTTTGGATTCAGAATGATAGTTGAGAGGTTGGGGAGTATGTGGAAAGAAGAGGAAAGGGTATGTCAGGAGTGGCACAATATGACATCATGATATTTCTGAGTGTGCAAATCAGATTGTTTAACTGAGTATCTGTCATGTATTCATGGTGATCTAGTTGAAAGAAGGAAGAATCCAAACATTTTAAATGAGAATATTGTAGAGCAGAAACATAGCTGTAATTCATACTATAATGGAAGTTGATGTGGTGGACCATTTTAGCTTGGAAGGTCAGGGCTGCAGCAGGGCTAATGCTAATCATTTGTCTATACTAGATTTGGTTCCATTATGGCACCCCAGTTAGAGAACTGGGATACCAGACTTCCAAAGGAGGAGGGGGTAGGCAGGACAAAAACAGATCAAATCAAAGCTTTATTGATCATCAGTAAGATAAGAATGTGAGTAGTTGCTTCCTTTCCAGCCTGGGCCAGATAGGGAAATTAAGTCTAAAGGAAAACAACAACAACAACAACAACAATAAGACAAAACACTACAAAACAAAAACTAAAAAAAAAAATTAAAAAGACCTCTACATACCCAAATCTATTTCTAGTTCCTTGGTTAAAGGTTAAATGTTGAGAAGACAAAAGTTCAATTGAAGAAGGAACTTTTAAAATGAATTAATACCAGTTCCAGAATTGGAATAAACAAACTATTATCTGACTCTGTTGGACTGGGGTTCTCACAAAATGTTTATTCCTGTGAGATTGTGAGAATGTTCGTTTATGATTTGGGCCAAATATCCATAAGTAAATCATTCACAGATGAAGAATGTTGGCACTCCAACACAAGTGCTTTTTAGAAGGGAAAAATAAAAATAAAAAGCCATGGGAAATTAATTTTGAATTGCTAAAAATAATAGAAGAATGGAATGTTTGTGTGTTCTCCATGCTCTGTCATTGTTGACCTCCTTAGATAAGTTTTGGTAAGGTAGAATCAGGATATCATCCATTCTAGGGTGAATATGGAATATTTTTCAGGGTTCAGAATTGCTCAGAGCTGAAATTTCCCCTAGGGATAGCAAAGTCCTAGATTACCTAGATTATCTATCTTCATATATATAAGAATATATATATACATAAACATATATATAATTTGTCTCAAACCCTCTTGTATATGCTTCCTCTCCATCAAAATGATGCTAAATAGGTATATGCAAACACACAAAAGACATAACATATACACAACAATATATTGTATAAAAATATTTATAGTAACTTTTTCATAATAGCCTGGAAACTAAAACTAGAATTAGAAACTAAAGGAGGGAGGGTTGTCTATTAATTAATGGTTAAACAAATTGTGGTATATGAATGTGTCATTATGTCAATAAGAAATGATAAATGATAAAATGGATAATTTCAAAGGAAACAGGAAGACCTCTATGAAATGAAGGAAAGTGAACAGAAATAGGAAAAAATATACAATGACATTTTAAAGAAAAAGAAAAAACAACCCAACTTTGAAAGACTTTAGAACCCCTGATCAATGCAATGATAAATCATGAGTCTAAAAGAATTGCCATGTTATTTCCTTCCTTACAGAAAGAGGATGAACTTTAAACGCAGAAATAAATGTACCTTTGTAAACATGGGCAATGAGGAAATTTGTCTTTTTTGAAGATTTAGATAATGTATTTAAAGATTTGTTTTTCAGGCTTGTAAAAAATCCTCAATGGCGGTGAGGGTGGGGAATAGTAATGAAAAGAATGAATTGATTTATTTATGGAAGAGAGAAGAAAAGAAATAAAAGAGAAAAGAAATAAAAAGCAGAGACTTGGAACATAACCATAGTTTCTGAGCCTAATGTTTATGATTAGCCAGCAATGGAAACTGAGCCGAGTCAGACAGAATGGAGACAAAAGCAGTGTCACAAAAACCCAAAGAGAAACTTTCCAGGTGGAGAAGACAGTCTAGTCTCAAATGCTTCAGAGAAGTCAAGAAAGATGAATATAGAGAAAAGACATCAGATTCAGTAATTACATGATTATTTTATATCAGAAAGAAAAGTTTCAAGTGGGTGATGTTAGAGGCCATTTTGCCAAGTGAAAAGAGAAGAAATGAAGGTATTTGGGCTAGAGAGCATTTCTAAGAAGTGAGCTTGAAACAAGTGAGAAGTAAAGAATAATAATTGATGTTCATGATAGGATCTAGTGACTTATTTTTCTTTAAAATAATAGGGGAGACTTGGGCATGTTTCTAGAGAATAGGGAATAAACAAGTAGATAGGGAAGATGGAAGCTTAGAGAGAAGATATAATTGAAGGGGCAATCTTAAAAAGATGAGTAAATATGGAATCAAATATTCATATAGAGGTGGTCTCTTTGGTGGATAGAAGGACTACTTCGCATGAGATATTAGAAAAAGGAAAAGAGTATGGAGAATAATGTAAAGGGGATTTGAGATGTAGAAAAGAAGATGCTTGGAGTTCATAGCAATATGAGTAGAGACCCTCTGCTTTTCTTAAAATAAATATTAATTGCAAAAAGACATTGTTAGCAATAAATTAGAGGTAGCAAACTTAAATATCACTATCTTAGATCTAGGTAAATTCAACATAAGTATAAGCGAGAAACAAATTAAATGTTAGAGCAAAAAGAATTGTTCTATAAATTTTATTTGATTGACTTTTAGCAAATTTTGCTTCATTTTTTCCCCAGGGATTTATGTTGTCTTTGTGGAAAATCTTTGTAGATCCATGTTCATTGGACTCATGTCAGCTTCAGATAAAGAGGGCCTGAAGTTCTCTAATTAGAGCATCATCTGTATTTCCTTCCACAGAACATAGCCCTTCAGGGATAAGTTGACTCAAGAATAGGAAAACATGTCAGTTGCCTAGTACTTTTTGAATGTTCCCTTAGTGGTGGCTGTGGGATGTTCATCCTTGCTTGAGCTTTAGCTTAGTCATCTAGCTTCCTATACTGCCTTCTACCTTCCAGGTTATGAATTTGCTAGACTTTACTGACCAGTAGTAACCAAATATGTTACTTTTTATCACCTAATTAGCAAACTGGAATCAATTCCAGAATGTATACATGTACTCCAAAGTTTACATGGGAATCTTAATACCTTGCCTTATTAGCTTATTTTAATTGGTTCTATAATAATTCTTTATAGAGACCACTGTCTTTTTTCGTTTATGGATCTCAGCAGCAACCATTGTTCTTGACTTGGATATTTGTGTAAGGGTCAACCACTAGGGCCCTTAGAGCTTTTGAGTCTGGGGTTTATCTGTTTGAGCACTACCATGCATAGATTAGTTGCTCTAACTTTTTTTTAAAAAGCCTTACCTTCTGTCTTGGAATCAATACTGTGCATTTATTCTAAGACAGAAGAGTGCTAAGGGCTAGGCAATGGGGGTTAAGTTACTTTCCCAGGGTCACACAACTGGGAAGTGTTTGAGGCCAGATTTGAACCTAGGACCTTCTCCCCTCTCTAGGTTTGACTCTCAGTCCACTGAGCCATTCTGCTGCTCCCTATAGCTTTCATTTATTTCAAGAATTCACACTGGATCCCCAATGACCTTTGGGATTCTCAGGGATTTTTTTTCCCATGTTTGCTCCCTCTATATAGCAAAGTTTGTAGGATACAGGTGTCTTTGGTGTCTCTATTGGCTTGTTTGCTTGCACTGTTGCTGGTATTGATGTCAAATAATTTTTTTTTAAACTGTTGCCTGTGGACTGACTTTTTGTGAAGTTCTGGAATGTATGAAGTTTGTTACTTTAAAAGACTGATATATATTAATTTAAGGTCGCCAAGGAATCAGCTATGTAATTCCTAAATGAAAAACTCAAGTTAGCCGTCAGCCTTTTTTGGAGTTTAATTACAATAGGAGTAAGAAAGGAATTAGAGATAGAGAGAGAGAAAAAGGGAGAGAAGGGAATAGGGCTTAAATACCCCTTCTGTTTAGGCTGGGCCAAAAGGCCCAAGCCCTTAGATAGCTGGGGCAAAGAAAAGAGATCAGTCCCTATTACTCACGTGTCCAAAATGGAGAAACAGTCTCAGAGGCCCCCACCTTCAGCTTCCTTCAGAGCAAGCCTTCTCAGAGCCCAGGAACCACACCGACCCAAACCTCAACCACCCCCAGTCTCCAGACCCTCCTATCTTTAAGGAAACCATCCAAGTTGCCTCCCCTCAGTCCTCACATCTACCAATCACTCTTCATCAATTTCCCTGTCAATGGAGGCTCTCGCTTAACCCAGGACCGCCCAGAGGTTTCTGGCTTTTGCACATGTCTGTTGAAGGTCATATTTTTCAAATGATTAAATCTTTACTCCTTTGCTACAGCCCTTTCTAAATCCTGTTAACTTGAGTATGGTAGAGATTGGAATAATTAAATTTTGATCTAGGCTGCAGCCCTTACTCAATCCTATTAGGACTGAATAGGGTGGAGTATCTCCATTGTATCAATTCTAAAATCAATCAAGACTCAAAGAAATTCCTGTTCTATGCTTAAGCATAGGTCAAAGTCCTTTCCATTGTTCAGCAAAAGGTTTCTGTCCTAAAGTAATCTTAAGAAGGGAAGAGAAGGAACCTCCCATGCCAATGGGGTTCCCATTCCAATAGACTATCAGTAAGAAATTTTTCAAGTATGAAATATCCCAATGGTGAAATTTCCAACATTTATAAGTCTAAGGAATTTTGAGGTTTACAAGTTACATCTTATATTTTCTTACTGAATTTCTTGATCATTAGTTGATTTGTGATTTTTTAAGTTTTTTTTTCTTGGGCATATGTTAAGCTGGGCTACTAATTGTAATCAAGGCAGAATGTTATGCTAACTTCAAAATGGAAATATTAAAGAACATACACATTTTCAGCATGTTAGAGTGTCATTACATAATTCAGTGAGTTAAAGCATGTAAGATTCACAAACAATTGTAATAAGACAGCTATATGAAATATATCCATTACTGTACAGAACACAATTAAATTTATAACAAATAGAGGAAATATTAGCAAAAGATACAAAACTATAAAAGAGAAATCCTATGTCATAATTTTCTCAAAAATTAGATAATAGAAACAATAAAAAGTTACATTAAAAATCACTGCTAACAATAAGGAAAACATAATAAATAATTGGGAATACAACTTTAGAGTAAATTTTATATCTATGAAAGATAATAATGATAAGATAGAACAAAGAAAGTTATGTCATTAAAAAGATGAGAAAATTCACAAATTAGCAACTCTTAAATAAGTACAAATAAGAAATCTTGAAAAATAAATGACAAATAGAGACATAGAAAATAAAGATTATAGAATTCATTAATGAAATAGGTTTTTTTAAGAGTAGCAAAATCAATAAACCATTAGATAATTTGATTCAGAAAAAAAGACAGGAAATCAAATTTCCAAAATAAAAAAATGAGAACAATGAAATTATATAAGAAATAGTGAGGAAAACTCAATACATTATTAAAAATTGGCATAAACCATCACATTATATAATATACTCTCAGTATAATATATAATAAATAAAATCATTATATAACACCATCTGGAAAAGGATATTGATTTTTATAGACATATAAAACAATCACATTATCAAAACCAGAATTAAAAATTTTAAGGTGATCAATATCAAAGGAAAACAAACAAAATGCTAAAACTCCAAGCCAGATGGATTAAATGACGATTCTGTTAAACATTTAAAGAGCACTTACTTTTTATAGTAACATATCAATTTGGTAAAAGTGATGATTTGAGTGATTTTATTTTGTCACAATAATTGTTAGGCATATATGTTTTTACTGAATCTAAACTGACTTACAATATCAGAGGGACCAAGCAGCTGAAGGGATTGATACTGGATCCTTTAAAGCAGTGCTCAGCTTGGTGATGTAGTGGATAGAGTGCTGAACCTGGAGTCAAAAGACCTGAGTTCAAATCTAGTCTCCAACGTTTTCTAGCTATGTGACCTTGCCCACGAGTTGTTTAACCCTTTTTTGTCTTGATTTCTTCACCTGTAAAATGAACTGGAGAAGGAAATAACAAACCACTTACTTAATTATCTTTGCCAAGAAAACCTGATATGGGGTTAAGAAGAGTTGGACACAAATGGAAGACTCAGTAAAAACAAAAAGGGATTTCCACATAAGGAGTTTTCTTCTATGAAGATCAGCACCCTTTATGAGAGTCTTTAGAGAGTTGCCTAGAGCACCAAGAAGTTAAATAATTTAGATAAGGTTATATACCCAAGACAGTTTAGAACCCAGTTCTTCCTGACTCCAAGGTCAACTCTTTACACACAATACCACACTGCCTTTCTATAGAAATAGACCCAGAAAATAATTCTCGGGATTCCTAAATTCATACCAACAATTCAAGAACATTAAGCAAATAATAAGAATAATTAATCATATAAACAGCAATACCAAAATCACATGCTTATTTGCATATATTTAGAAAAAAAGCCTTTGACAAAACATACCAGTCTTTTATGTTAAAAGGCCTAAAAATCATAGGTAGGGAAGTGCCCTTTAATCTCATATTTATATTTAAGAACAAAAGCTAGCATTGTTTGTTATGGAGAAATGCCAGAAACTTTCCCAGAACTAATTGGGATAAAGCAAGGACTTATCCACTACTATTTAATATAGGTTTAGAAATTCTTGTTATACCAGTAAGACAAGAGAAAAGAATCAAAGCTATTAATGTGAACAAAAAGGAGGACAGCCTATCTTTATTTGCCTGTGACATGAATAGGTACTTGGAAGACTTACAGAGAACCAGTGAAGAAACTAATTGAGTTGATTAATATCTACAGCAAGGTTTCAGTTTACCAAATAAATCCACATAATCAGGAGCATTTTTATACTGTGTTTACATAAAATAGGATTGCTGGTGATATGAGAAATTCCATTAAAAAAACTATAAAATGCATTAAATATTTGGAAGTTAAAGATCACATACAGAAGATTTTTTTGAATACAGCTACAGAATGTTCTGGAGGGAAATAAAGGGAGACACAAAGTAGTCTTTGTTCATGGTTAGGCCATATTAAAATAGTAAAAATCATGGTGTCACCTAAAAAATAGCAATGCCAAATATAATGAGAAATTTATAGTTTATGAAATAATACATTCATTTTTAAAGCTAAAGATCCACAATTTTGAGTGACATAATGACAAAATATACAAAGAATATGTACTTATTAGATTTCAAACACTATCTTAAAGTAGTCGTCTTTTTTGTTACTAGTTAAAACATCAAAAAAAAGTACATCATGAGTAGACAAAATAAACAGAATCAATCACATTTTAATTCAGTGGTTTATGAACCAAAGAAGATAAATTACTATAGGAAAGATTCACTTTTTTACAAGAATTGCAGAATAAATTAGAAAAAGCTCTGGCAGAAAAGATGATTGTTCCATATGGTAAAATAAATTCAAAGTGGATAAATTAGAAACCTTTCATCAGTATGGTAGGAGAAAGTCTTACTCAAAGAAGGAATACAGATCATAAAAAGGCAAATAAATTATTTTAATTATATAAGATTTTTAAATGAATAAAATGAATGAAGGTAGAATTAGAAGAGAAATAGTACAGTGGGGAAATATTCATATCATATATAACAAAGACCTGATAATTAAAATATGCAATATATTATTATAAATATATAATAACAAAAGTAATTTCCAAATGAATGAATGAATGGTAACAGGATATGAACAATGTTCAAAATCAAATTTGGAAAATATAGACCTCATGAAAACATGGTTCAAATTACTAATAGTTAGAGAAATGTAAATTAAAACAACTCTGAGATTCCATTTCACCTCATGCCAAAGACCAAAGAGGATAAAAAACAATAGTCCATATTTGAAGAACTGTATGAAGAAAGGAATTCTGATACATTGTTGATGAAACTGTGGTTTGTTATTAAATGTTGTGGGTTTCAATTTGAAATAATGCAAAGCAATAACTAAATTGTTTATGTCCTATGTGCAGAAATCCCAATATTAAGTATGTGTCATAAGAAGGCTCAAGGCAGAAGCAAAGGTTCAATATATGCCAAAATATATATGACAGTGTTTTGTGAGTGTGTGAGTTGTGTGTGAGTGAGAAAAAGCTAGAATCAAAGTAGATAATAATTGAGGAATGACTGAAAAAAAAAGAATAGAACTCTAGCGTGTAATGATAATGGAATATTGTTCAGTAAGGAATGACTAATATTGGGAATTCAGAGAAACTTGGGAAGATTTCTATCAATGATGTAGAGTAAAATAAGTAGAATAAGAGAGAAAATACCTTAACAATGAAGATCAAAAATTAATTAAAAGTAATAGAACCTCCCCACACAACAATATTGAAGGTCCTTTAGATCAGATAATGAAACATCGTTTTTCATTGCACAGGTTGTTGCATGAGGCTTTTAGATTTGGTATATTGTCCATTATTATGCTTGAATTGGGTGTTTTGGGTTCATGGTTTTTCTTTATTTTTTTAAATTTTTAATTTTTTTGAACATTTTATTGAATTAGTCAATTTAGAACATTATTCCTTGGTTACATGATTCATATTTTCTCTCCCCCTACCCCACCCCCTTCCCATAGCCAACATGCAATTACACTGGGTTTTACATGTGTCCTTGATCAGAATCTATTTTCATGTTGTTGTTTACACTAGGATGTTCACTTAGGGTGTACATCCCCAACCATATCCCCTCAACCCATGTAATCATGCAATTGTTTTTCTTCTGTGTTTCTGCTCCCACAGTTTTTCCTCTGAATGTAGATAGTGTCCTTTTTTGTAAATCCCTCCAAGTTGTTCAGGATCACTGCATTGCCACAAATGGAGAAGTCCATTACGTTTGATTGTACCACAGTGTATCAGTATCTGTGTACAATGTTTTCCTGGTTCTGCTCCTCTCCCTCTGCATCAATTCCTGGAGCTTGTTCCAGTCTCCATGCATATATTTGCATATATCCTCTGCTTGTGGATAGTATTTTTTAGATCCCTGCAGATTGTTCAGGGACATTGCATTGCCACTAATGGAGAAGTCCATCACCTTCGATTGCACCACAATGTATCAGTCTCTGTGTACAATGTTCTCCTGGTTCTGCTCCTCTCGCTCTGCATCACTTCCTGGAGGTTGTTCCAGTCTCCATGGAATTCCTCCACTTTGTTATTCCTTTTAGCACAATAGTATTCCATCACCAACATATACCACAATTTGCTCAGCCATTCCCCAATTGATGGGCATCCCCTCATTTTCCAATTTTTGGCCACCACAAAGAGCGCAGCTATGAATATTCTTGTACATGTCTTTGATGATTTTTCTTTATCATGAAGGAAGGTACAATGGAAGGTGGGAGGTGTTAATAATAACAAAAATCATCTTTGACACATTTTTAAATGAATTATAGACACATAGTGGTTATGTGAGGAGAAAGGGAACACACCCAAAAGAAATTTATCTATCCTAGGCCTACCACTGTGTGGCTTTCTGTGTGACTTCATTCTGTTTGTTTACTTATCTTTGTTTCCAGTGTTAAAATAGGGGGTAATGGTCTTGCCCTACTTGAAAGGGATCTCCTGGGAAATTAGGAAAAAAATGTTTATTATGTACTTTGGAAGCATGAGTTGCTAGGTGCAGTGCTGAATAATTATGGAAAAGGCTGAGGTGGCATCCATCGTATGTCAAATAAATCCTGGCTGAGCTTGGTCATGTGCTTCACTGGATCATTTAACTGGAACATTATGTGCCCCACTTGGGGCCATGGCTTCTTTTGTTCTTCGGTTAATAGGAAGAAGGTGATATCAGTGACGGTCTCCATTGCTGAACAAGGAAGGGGTTTGGAGATGAGTAATAAATGCTTCCTGAGAATTTCAAATACTTGGATGTACTGGGAAATGTCTACTGTTAGAAGAAAGAGCAAATATTATGGGTTATCAAGGGAATCAGGAGGGAAGGTTCCAAAGGATTATATACTTAAAAGGTGGTACATATTCACCTACCTCACATGCATTCTTCTTGAAGAACAGTGAGTCTAGGTTGGAAGGGAACATGGAACTGGCATAATTCCATGCCCAGAGGTCACACAGTGGCAGCTGTAACAGGTATAGAACATAGGCTTCCCCAGACATCTCAAAGCATGGGATGGGAACAGTTCAGCTGAGGAAGATTAGGTCACTTAAGCTGCCTGGGTCCTAGATTGAGCCCCAAACTAGCAATGTCTCCCATTGTGGTATAGACATTGGCTACCTGGACATGAGTCTGCCTGGTAATTGGTCTTTACTTTTTTCCTACTGTGGCTCAAACATGGGTTGCCTACAAACTGTATTTGCTGCTACTGGGGTACTGTCCCAATCCATGACTTAGCACGGGCCGCCTGCTCACTGAATTGTGTGAGTATTGATCTACTCTGGGTTCTTAAGGTTTCCTGCACACTCTGTCTTTAACCTATTCCAGTCTGTTTTTGCCTAGAGCCTCTAGGATCTTGACAGTCCTTTTGTATAGTCCTGCATAGAATGGAGGAACATTTTATAGCTGTTTTCCTTTGGTTTTCTTTATTATTGTTCCTTATGGTGTGTTTTAGAGCTTTATTAGGATGTTTGTGAGTGTTTAGGGCTCCTCTAAGTCTTAACATGCCACCATTTCCCCACAGTTTGGTTATTTATTTCTATAATGGGATTCAGATGATGCACCTAAGATGAGAGTGTTTTGTATTCACTTAAACCCAGCCTTCCTCCTTTCTTCTATCTTATTGCTTTTTTTCTCTCTCCCCTCTGTATTGTACCATAAGGCAATTAGGTATTTCCCATTGGCCTATAGACTAAAATACACTTTTATGGATGGGCAGAAAGGAACAAGAGTCATGAGTCATATATACTTTCTTTCTTCAATGAACTACACATTGGGAATTGTTTTTTGACTTCCTCTGTAACAAGATGTTTGAGTTATTTATTTTAGTTTGTCCTCATTCTTGGGATATTGTATAATATAGTATATAAAGGACTGACCTTGAATTTAGGAAGACTTGGGTTCAAATCTTATTTCATCTATTTAATATCACTGATTCTGGTATATGATTTAACTCTCTTTGCCTTACTATATACACTTCTATAAAATTAGAAGAGAGGACTAGATGATCTCTAAGCTCCCTTTAATCTGTAAATCCTATCTCTCTGGTCTACAAGGTGGTTCAGTGGAAAGAGCATGATATAATAAATTGAAATTTTGCTTTGCCACTAACTAGCTGTGTGTGCTTGGGGAAGTTTCTTACCTTCTGGGTGTCCAGTTGCTTACATGGAAAATTAAATCTTTGGATTAGTTGAATTTTAAGGTCCTTTTCAGCTCAAAGTCAATAATAGTAAGAGCTTTCCACTACCTCCAATGAAGATTTTGTTTAAAATCATGTAATTTCCTTTTCAATTGTCTTTCATCTTAATAGCTAGCATTCATACTGGTCTTGAAGTTTTAAAAATTCTTTAATATTTTTATTTAAATCTTACAACAACTCCATGCTATTGGTAGTGTTCAAAGAACACCTAGAAGCAAAGAGTGTTACAAATGAGAGAGCAGGAGGAGGGACCAAAGAATGAGAACAGAAAAGTCTAGTGCTCTGAAACCAAAATTCCCATCCACTCCTTACAGAAAAGATCCAGGCACTCCATGATCAGCCCTCAGTGTTATTCCCTCTAACCTACTTTGAATTTTGGGAGACAGATGAAGGGTGCTGGGAGAAGGTGATATAGGCTAGTTTAGAGGATTTTGAAGCTGGAAAGCACTCTTAAAATCATGTTAATCCTTTCTTCTCAAATTGCAGGAAAAAAGAAGCTAAATCTGAAAGGTTAGAGTGAGATAAAATTCAAATCCATGTCTTTCTGATTTCAATTCTGAATTCTATCTACTACATCACCCTACCTCTAATTAAAATCCAGATGATCCTAACAAGAATTTTCCTTTTTATATACCTTCTTGTTAAACCTAAAGTCAATGTCTCCAGGAAAATGGTGGAAAGGACCCTAATCTATGAGCCAAGATACTAGCGTGAGATTTCCAAGACTCCAAATTTATTCACCTCTCTGAACCTATTTCTTTATTTGATTTTTGACAAAATTATTTTTGATATCCCTTTTGGCTATTAAATTATTTGGTCTATGACATAAAATTTGTCTTTGTGAATGTTAGGACCAAGCCCAAAGAAATCTAACCTATATCAAACTCAAACCTGACACTCATTCCAATATCCATAGGATAGTAATCCTTAAGTTGGGGTCAGGAACTTAAAAAATTTTTGATGACTACATTTCAATATCATTTGTTTTCCTGTAATCCTATATATTTTGTTTTGTGCATCTAAAATATTATTCTGAAGAATCTATAGACATCAAAATACTAGCAAAGACATCCATGGCATAAAAATGATTAGGAGATTTTTTCCCAGAATGAAGCTTGGTATAGTGGAAAGAGCATTTAGACTGAATTTAGAGGATCTGGGTTCTAATCATGATTTTTATATTTGTTATTCATGTGACTATAGGCTCACTTAACATCTCTGATATTCAGCTTTCTTATATGTAAGATGAGGGGCTAAGACCTGAAGGTTTCTGAAGTCCCCTCTAGCTCTAGAACTGTGACACTATATCTCCACCATAGTCTTACCTTCATTAGGCATAAATGTGACCATAGTACAAACTATGGCAAGTCATACCAAGCTAGAAATATTTTGAGTGGTTACTCAGTGATGGCTACAAAGCCTGATGTCCATATGCTAGCCTCTCTAAGGGGTGAGTGGCTCAGCATGAGGATGACCACAGGGTTAATGCTTTTTTGTCAAAATAACTCAAACAATAGGCAACAAGTAAGAGAAGAGGAATGATTTATTTGAGATGAGGTATTCCTACCTCACCTATGCTAAAAGGACAGTTGCTTTGTATTAGCCGAACATCATTGCTGATTGGCACTGAGACTTTAACCTCTTTTCTTTCTGGTCTAATCTGGTTTGCTTCTCCTTTAGTAACCCAATGGTCCCTCTCTACCAAAAGGTGCTACCATCTTGGTGCTAGATAGTAAAGATACCTGATCGACTTTAGCCTCACTATAGCTCACAACTCTTAAACTCAAGCCATCTACCAACCTCAGCTTCCCTAGTAGCAGAAAATAAAGGGATCTGCCTCATCTGGCCCATCACAGGATTATGCGCTTTATTGTTGGATATGGCATCAACCCTGACAAAATCACATAACCTTGAAGTCCGAGAGCAGGAACATTCCTGAAATTCTTAGAGCTTGTCATATAGCCAGTAGAATGTCAGGAAAGTTGTGCAGTTGTTAATGATGATTGTGATGGTGACTAATGATGATTCGTTGCCTTGATAGAAGTCATGGAGAATGATGTTACTAATTCTGCCTATGTGTCTGCTTGATTCTGATTACTTTCCTCAAATTCCTCTCTATCCTGCTTCATACACATCATTATCTGATAGGCTAAAGAGAGGGAAAATTAAGTGGAATTAAAAAAAAAAAACAACAAAGCAAAACATAATTTTCTTTCTGTCACAGCAAGGTATCAAACTTCTCTGGTGGACTCTGTAGCAATTGCTTACATAGCAGAAATAACCTGTCAGCCTCTATTCCTCACTCAGTAATCTCCCAGGCACTGGGCCTTAAATGCCAGTTCTCTGCAACAGTAATTACCTCCACTCTCCCTGGTAGTTTCTCTTGGTATGTCCAAGAGTAATTATTGTATAAAGTTTCACTCCCAAGTTTACAAGGGGGAAACCATGTATTTACCACTGAGGATCATCCAGCATTCAGCCCACACTCCAGAAAGGGCAGCATTGATCATGGGAAAAAGGGAAGAATTGGACTTATATTATTAGCCTTCCCCCAACTACGCCCCCTCCCCAACAGTAAGCAAGAGCTATCTGGACTTTATACAGTGGAGGAAAAGAGAGACAACTGTTAAGAATGCCTTCTGTAAGAGTGATGTACCCCCTTGCAACCCCAAAGCCATCTTTTCATAATAATATCACTAATGCATCTATATGGACAAAGTTCTTTATATATAGTATCTCATTTGATCCTCCTGATCACCCCCAAAAGCACTTGGCATTAGCATCCCCATTTTGCAAATGGGGAACCCAAGGCAAAGAGATGCTAAGTGACTTGCTTAAGGTCACAGGGCTAGTAAGTGCTTAAGGCTACATATGAATTTAGATATTCCTGACTGTAAATCCAGCACTACACTAACTGTATCATGCATAACAAAACCCCACTACTACACTGTAATGTCCTATTGGTATGGAACTGACCATGGGATTGCTCTAGATGCAAATACAGTGTTTGAGAGCAACATGAATTAGGCCTTCAGGTCCAGGATTTCTTTCCTTTTAAAAACCCTTACCTTCCATCTTAGAATTAGTACTGCAGATTGGCTCTGAGGCAGAACAGTGGTCAGGGCTGGGCAAGGGGGGGAAGAGATTTGCTCAGGGTCTCACAGCTAGGAAGTGTTTGAGTTCACATTTGAACCCAGGGCCTCCTGTCTCCTGGCCTTTGGCTCTCAATCCGTTGAGCCACCTAGATACCCCAGCTTCAGGATTCTTAACTCTTCCTTATATTACTCTACTTACTTTAGCATAATCAGAATGACAGAACCTCAGAGTCTGGAAGAGACTTCTGAAGTTACAACACATACCTGACCAAATCTTTTCTAAAACATTCCTATCAAGTTGTGTGGGGTGGAAATTGAGGGGACCTTGGAAATTTCACAGTTCACCCTCTTTTACCACTCATTATATAGATATAGATATAGATATATGACTGTGGAAATCAATTATTTAAAATACAAGGCTTTTTGGAGACAGATATGGGAGGGAAGGCCATGGTCTCAGGTCAAAGACCCAAGACAGAGGCCCCAAAGGATTACAGAGAAAATGTGGGGCACTGCCTCAAGTTGTGACCCAAGACAAATACCCAACCAATCACAGAAAAATTCCTTTTTTTATAGATGAGTTGTGATGTAATTAAGTGTCCCAAAAGGAATGATAACATTGTACAATACTATTGAATAGTCTTACATTGGCTTTAAATGAACACATTCAAGCAAATCAGTATTTCATAGGAATGACCAGGAAGTTGGAGACAGATACAAATCTAGGAGGACTGAGGGAGGATCATTCAAGCCATTGGACTTGACCTTTGTTTAGAAGCTTCAATAGTCCAAAAACAAAGATAGAACAAGATTTGGTTCAAAGAACCTTAGACTCTTGCCTGGGCCAATTTCCAGACAGACTTCCTGAAAGCTGCAAAGCTTTGCTAAGAATGAGGTGAGGGGACACACCAACCTTTAGATATTAATAACATTTCATAACTTGAAAATAACACTAATTTCTCACTTCACACAAAGTGACCATCACAATCACATTGAGGGTTTTGCCCATCATCTCTCAAGTCAAACCCCTTCTGCTTTGGGAGAGATAAACTTTGATAAGTTTTGTCTTTCATTAAGTCTAAATCTAGTTGTTTGCAACTTCTGTCACTCATTGTTTTAAGTTTTATTCTCTATGCTCAAGAACGTCATTAAACAACGATTATACTTATAATATTATTAGAATCATCATAAATTTTAAATCTAAAATTTATTTAGTTGTTTATGTTTAATATTTGTTATAATTATATAGATTATGTATCATCCCTCCAAAAGATCCATTTTACCATTTTACAGTCCAAAGTTAAGCCATCTGGGAACATAGTTCTCATTTATAATATTATTCCTATTGAACTAATGTCCTCCTGTACTATTTTAGTTAAGGTCAATTTTTACAGAATCAATTAACACATTATTTTTGATAGACCCCTACTCCAATCCCCAAAATTTGGAATTGCATTGAGTTTGATCTACATACAATTAGTACTTAGCTAGAACTGACTCCTTTCCTCTAAATTTGGCTCCCCTAGAAAATATGAGAAAAGAAGATAGTGAGTTCAGTTCTGTAACTTTTCCTATTCCTTGTCTTGGTTTTCTGCCTTTCAGAAATCTCAGGGAACACCGAAGACATACCTTTAGTACGCTGGAGGCAGCAATGGCTGGAGAATGGTACTCTACTCTTTCATATCCATCACCAGGATGGTGCCCCAAGCCTTCCTGGCCTTGACCCAACAGAAGAGCCCCAAAGTGAGTCAGCTGAAGAAGAACTGAGGATTCTTCATATCTCTGTCATGGTAAGAATAGATTGGCTAAATGGCTAAGGCACAAATCGTCTATTTTCCATTATGATTTCAAATGGTTTGCCTCTAGAGTCTTAATCAGTCACATAGGTATAAAGACATTATGGGTCAGGTATATGACCATGTCTTTAATTAAGGAGAGGGGTTCAGCATAATTCCTCAAGGCCTCTAGGCAGAGCTGCTCCCAACGAAGCCACACAGAGTCTCAGACTCTAACTGCTCTGGCCACAGACCCCTGGGAATGCCAACCACACTAGATTGACAGCTCCGAATAATAAAAGAAAGTGGGGAACTTATACACAGTTGAGGCGACAGAAGACAGGAAGTCTAGTTGATTGGCTTTACAATGACAAGAAAGAAAATGAGGGGTCCTAGACAGGATTATTAGGGAGAAGCTGAAGTTTACAATGGACCCAAAAAGGAAAGGTCCAGCCAACTGGCTGGGCTACCTTGGAAAAGGGCTTTGACACAAAGGGAGAAACTGCTGGGACAAAGGGGTACTTAACACTGGATTGAATTAGCTAGCTCCATCTAAACTTTAAGGTCTATTGTTAATCTGAGACTTGTGATGTTAGGTTTCCCTCTGGGAGGAATTCTCATGTGACAAGGTGAAGCTTGAGGTCTGAGACCTCGCATTGCTATAAATTTGGGGTTCTCAAGATGTCAAGATTGGAGTTTCTACATTCCAAGCTGATACCAAATATAGAGTCGGTGGTAACACTTGGCTCTCAATGTGCCAGTACATTTGACCTAGGCAGTATGGATGCCTATGACTGGACATGTTAGTGAGTCTATATGACTCTGATACTCTCCTTTAAGCCTTGCTAAATTATATGGCATGGCTTATAAGGATTTTTTTTTTCATTGAACTCAGTTCAAGGAGATTTTTAAAATTCTGTATTAGACTTCATCTAGTTGTGAGAACTGGTTAAATTCATTGCTATAACAATAGCAAGCAGTTCAGCTTTGCAAGACCTTTAGTATTATTAGGGCTACTTAAAAAAATAGTCCCTGGTTATATATAAGACTCAAGATAATAGACTTCAAATCTTTTCTAGGTAACATAATATGGCATTGCTACTATCCTCTCCATTATAACATAATAATAGAAAATATTAATACAGTGCTTTAAGGTTTACAGATCGTTTGACAAGGGTTATCATATTTGGTTTTTGCAACCATCCTGGGAACAGGTACTACTCACATTTGACCTTATGATCAATATAGTGTATTGGTTCCAAGGTAGAATAGCAGTAAGGACTAGGAAGTGGGGATTAAGTGATTTGGCTAGGGTCACACAGCTAGGAAGTGTCTGAGGCTAGATTTGAACCCAAGACCTCTTGTCTCTGATCCTGGATCTCAATTCACCAAGCCACCTAGCTGCCCTTGCTGCTCACATTTTACAGAGAAGGAGACCAAGATTAAAGGAAGTCAAGTGATACACAGACAAGTTTATGAGGTAGGATCCAAACTCAGGTTTTCCTAATTCTGAGTCCAGCACTATATTGATTATAAGAACTAGTTACCCCAAAAATCATATTGTTTGGTATGCTGGGACTCTCAATGGGAAGGGATCTATAGTAAACAGTGATATCTGCTGCCTTGCTCTCATAAAAGGTTCTCTTTCAGCCTCCCCTCTTCTCTCAGATTACATACTCAGAGGCCAGCATTTCTACCTCTGACCTCATCTCCAAATTAAGCTATTTTGGAAATGATAAATATCTTTGTCATTAAGGGATATAGAAGATAAGCTGTGATTATACCTGTGTTATATATAATAGCATTATAAACATCAAGTGTGATTATAAGGACCCACAGAAAGTACATCAAAATACAAAGACCTTTTGCTATTTCAGTGTCATGAAACATACTAGGTTAAATGTTTCTAACACAGGTAGAAAGTATTCTTTATCCTGTTACTGGTTACCATCACTAATACTGTTCAACTTGTTTACTAGGACTGATGGTGACTAAGTACCATTTGGATAGTAAAAATCTCATTAACCCAGAAAAGTACTGTGGTCATTTTTCTTAAGAATTTCTGGTACTATAATATATTCCCTTGTATATTGTCTCAATGGCTATCTATAGCTCTTTCTCAAGATGTTATATATTGAACCATTCAGTATTAAGAGATGGATCTGAAAAGATTTTTACAGATACAAATGGCTGAAGAATCATAGAATTAGAATTGTAACCAAAAACTAGTCCAACATTCTCTTTTTATTGATGAGGAAACTAAATCTTGGAGACTGATATAACTTCTCAAGGTCATAGAATAAGTGGTAGATTTGGAAATTCATCCCAGATCCTTTGTCTCTAATACCAATTGAAGTGCTGCTCTATTGTACATTGCCTCCTAAACTGCAAGATTCATATAATGCAAGAAGGCAGGTGGATGCCTAAGACGAGTGTGTTTCATGACCATATGCCATATTTGAATGGAAGAGGCAATGGTAGAATCCTTGGTATTCCTTTCCCCACCCACTCATAGCAACAAAAATGGTTTCTGACTCCAACCTTTAAACAATTGCCAAGGAACACTTAAAGGAAGGAATGATATTAGGAACACTTATCTGACCAGCACAGTAGCATTTAAAAAATATTATAAAAATCTAGAGTGAGCAGGATCTGCTAGGGTACACTATGTTAGCATGAGTAATATTATGAGATGTGTTCTTTGTCAGAAGGAGTTGGGGATGATTGGATATTGGAATAAAGAAAGTACAAAAAAAGCCCTACTAGTTATCAACAAGTTAGTAGACTCTTCATTTTTACACTATTAGAATAGGTCAGAGTACCCTAAGAAGAAGAGGTATCGACAGGCTATTTGATAGGTTATCTGTGTTTTACTGTGAAGAAGAGCTTCAAGAAAGAATTAAACTTCAGACTGAAGATTTCAGGAGATTTTGGGAGTTAAAAGAGTTAGTGTGGAGACAGGTCCTGCATTTGAAGATGAAGAATGATTTTAGGAACTCGTTTTGCCACTTACTATGTATATGCCTTTGGGAAAGCCCAAATAATTTCTCTATGTCTATATTTTATAAATGAGAAGGATTGGCTTAGATGACCTCAAATGCCTTTCCACTTCTAAATCTATGATCCTAAGCCCCAGACTAATTTTGCCTTATTGATAGGATCAAATGATGACTTTTCTTGAAGTTCTGCAATTGAAAACTAGCCTGGGGTTAAAGAGGCTAAAATTGAAAGAGAAATAAAGAGCTATAAATTTTCCATTACTCTCATTTCTGTGTATGAGTGACTTCATATGCCTCATTACAGTTTTTAAAGAACACAGTTCTGACCATCCATTGAATTTCATTATTATTTTCAATTGGTTTGGATGGTTATACAGAGCAATATGTTATGGGAAAATTTTGTTGGAGGTAGTCTATTTTTGCTCACATATGTTTTACACACTGACCTGGGTATGAACACACAACCTTTATGATAAACTCAAAACATCTCTTCTTTTTGTGAGAAGAGAGAACAGGGCTACCTCGGGGCTTAAAAGTCTGGAACATAAATTCTTAACCTGAAGACCTTACACTTCTCAAATAATATAACTATAAATTTCAGGGGATCAATGGTCTTGCACATGAAAAATAGACATTTTTTTCCAAGAACCCCTAACTGAAATTTAACATTTTTTAAAATTATTTATAAAAATGTGTTTTTTTTTTCTTGAGAGGTTCAAAGGTTTCACTAGAATGCCAAAAAGGTCTGATGCAAAAACAATTTGAACCCCTTAGTAGAGGTTAGAAACTCACATCCTTGCCAAGAATCTCTTTATTTAACTTTTCCAACTTGGAGCTCTCTTTTTCCTCCCCCACCTACTATTCCTTTTCTCTCTTTAATATTCCATTCTAGACATCTTTTCAAAGGCTTGAGTTGAATATCTTGCCTTGGCTGAGAAATGAAGCCTGAGGGTTTCCTGTTTGAAGGTTTCTTTCTTAGGGTCTCTGCTGACTTCTTCTTGAGAATCTCGGGGATTGGTGTACTTCATTTGATAAACTTTGTGCAGCGTTGCTCAGAGGTGGAAGTCAGTCTTTTTTGGGGCATTCTATTATAAAAAGAGGCAGGGAAATCCATTTTACAGTAATGCTAATAGGGTTGGGCAGTGAAATACACAAGTGAAATCTCACTGCCTAAACTTGTTAGTAGTTTTAAAAATATCAATAGTCATATTTTTTCCATTAAGTGCAAAGATCAATATTGATTCAGTTTTCAGTTTGGGGATAAATCAAAATTGCATAGTATGAGAAAAAGTTAAGTTAAGGTTATCAAAACATGGACAGTCACATGTTTTTATTCAACTGAATATAAGGACATGTATACTGAAAAGCTTAATTACCAATGTGTGTAGAGGGAATTAATGTGGTTTTTTTTAAACCTAATATTTGTGGTTGTTTCTTTCTGTTTACTTTACATCCACTTTAACTCAATGCAGTTTCCAGATTCCTCTTATATTTTGTATTTAATTTGTTTTAGTTTTAAATATCAAATGCAAATAATGGAGGATAGGAGACCAAAAGAAAAAGGGATTAGGTTTTCAGGAGAGGAAGTGTTGCTCAGTAGAGAGAGATCCTGCCTGGGAAATGAAGATCTATGTTCAAGAACACTTACTGACAATTGCTGGCTTTGTATCTCTGGAAGAAATTACTTAAATTCTCAGTACCTTGGACAATTCCCAAAGACTATACATTGCAGATAAGTTGCTAATCTTCTTTGGGAGAAGAGTTTCCTTACTGAGAGTTCTTATTCCAGTATAATCATAGGTCTGCCATACTTTACCTTTCATGCTCAAATACAGGTTGCCTTCCTAAAATAATATATTTTTGTCAAGGGAAAAGAAATTCATTTTAAAAGAATACTAGGCATAGGCCACAACTCAATTTTATATAAACCATTTTTTGGGGGAGGTAACATATATAAGACAATGTAGTAATGCATTTGAAGGACAAATAATATAATTTTACTTATATCATTTATGTAGGATTGGATTATTATAGATTTTACAACGCCATTTGCAATTAGAACTATACAAGTAACTTCTTGGTCCAAAGGGGAACTTGTAAATTGTTGTAAACTGTTGAGTAAAATTAAATTCCTAAAATTTAAATTGATGCTTAATTTGAAAAATTAAAGTAAAGGAACCTTTCTTCAGTTGCAGGGCTATCTGGATTCTCCACAGGTAAACCGGATATAATGCTATTTGAACCATATATGCAGTATGAAATTTATGATTCTAGAATTGTTTTGAGAGAAGTGCACTGTTTGAATGCAAAGTTTTTTGCAGTGTTATCACCTCCTTACCTCATAATGACATTGCTTTCTTCTTGAAGAATTTGAAATGATTTATTTATAGGTAGTCACTTTATTGCTTTGCTTGGTATGCAAAGTTTAATGGTTTGGTTATCTAATGGGGTATATTTGGTAGCCTTTGCAATTGAACAAATCTAATTTGAAGATCTTTCTTTTATTCCTGCAGCTGATAGAGAATGCCTCTGCTCTTTTTCTGCTGTGTACCCCAGCCTCGCACTGTAGCTGCTGGCTGTGCACTTGTCTAAGCTGTTTCCTCCACCTTTGTGGTTAATTTGCTTCCCCTACCTATTGACCAAAGCTGAAAGTGCCCCTGTGGCCCATGGACCACAAGTAAGACTGACAGGGTCTTTCCCTAGATGTAGTTGTCTGTCTAGAGTGCTTCTTGTTCTAGTTTTCCTTTAAGCTGAAGATCAGTTCTTCTTCTGACCCTTGCTCCTTAGTGGCCTTTCTTAGCTCTCCTGCTCTATCACATGACTGGTTTCCAAATGCTTCCAGATCATATCCCCACTTCTCAGGATATTGCCTCACTAGAATACATATTGATAGTGAAAACAAAACAAAATTAAGCAAAATGAAGCCTCTACCCAGACTACTCCCATAGATCGTATAAAAAAGGCTGACCACCTGCCAACAGGGAAATGTCAAATATATCTGAAATTAAGGGTCCAGTGTTTTAGGAAAGATGCACATATATGCAGTGGCACTCAAATGGGGGTACCTCCTGGTGATCTTCCAAATATAACTTCAACCTTCCAGAACCTCAGAAGAATATGTGGCACTGAGCTACTTTGTATTGGCAATGAAAACTATTAACAAGTTTCCATCACTAACCCTTCTAACCCTCGGTAACAAGGTCCATTCTTTCATTTCCTTAAACTGTCCACTATATGTCCCCACATATAACCATACTAGGGGTACCATATAGTTTAGCTAGAAGTTTCTTTTCACTGTCCCTTGCCTCGAGGTCTAGATTTTTTCAATTTTTTTCCACTGTCCCTGGCTGTGGTGCTGACAGTGTAATTTGAAAGTCATCACTAAATACTGAATATAGCCTCCCCAGAGTGTTCAAATGGGTCCCCAACTCTAATCCTGACACCCTGAACCAAATATATATATATATATATATATATATATATATATATATATATATATATATATACACCTTCTCATTAACCCACTTTTGTTACTTGATGATAATAATAAAAGCAAGAACTGAACTTGCTTTCCTCTGGTATTAAAAACTGCAGATAAGCTCCAAACATGGTTCTTGCTTTAGATAACACAATGAAGAGATCCATGTTTAGGCTTCAATGGGATGCTCCAGGTGGCAGATTGGGGAATGTTGAGTTAAGAAGTTAGTATGGCTAATCTGAGGAAGTTACACTTGGAGAGATTTTGTCCAAGGTGCAGTGAGACATAGACTTCTTGCCTTGCTCCTAAACTCCTTTCCTTATCAGCAGCAAAATGCCTTTGGTTGAGAAGAGCCCATGCTCTTCTCTCTGGCTGCTGCATGTTGAGTCAATCTGTCTGAGCTGCTTGGGCTGCTCAGCATTCCACAGCACTGCGTGCCATATTCCTTGAAGTTTTACTTTATTTCACTTCCAAAGAGCAGTTACTTCCAAAGCAGGACAGAGTAGCTCTGAAGTGCAAGGTCCTTGGGGTATCGTCATGATCATCAACTATTTATAAGTGTCCATGTGCGTGGAATGCTGGGCTAGATAATCTCAATCACTGTGCTTTCTGTGTAGTCAGTGCCCAGGCCTGCAGCTGTGTTGCCTTAAGCTGGTAGTGGGGAAATTAGGGAGGGTTTGGAGGAGGGGGAAAGGGGTGAGGCATGGCAAAAATGCTGCTACCATAAATTGAAGCAGCAAAGGACTGATTCTTTGCATGAAACAAACTTAAAATTCAAAGCATCTCCCTTCTTCCTCTGCATTCTTTTCCTGACCCAGTCATGCAAGGCCTGGAACTCTTTGATTTTTAGTTGGTTTTATTTTTTTCTTTCTTTTTGGTTAATCACCCACTAAGCCACCTGTATAAGATAACCCTATATCCACCTTTGTAGGGGCAGAGAGAGTCCTGTATAATGCTAAACAAACCCAAATGAACATATATCTTTTTGTTATCTTTAAGAATCTGATGGGCATTCATGTTGGAAATGGGATTTGATTTTTTTTCTGTCTAACCCCAGAGATCAGAACCAGTAGCAGGGCATGGGAGTTACAAAATGGCAAATTTAGGATTAATGAAGAGATTTTAAAAAATCTGCATTAGGACTATCTAGGAGGTAGTCCCCACTCTCTTCCTCAATGATGACCTTTGTGATGAAGCTAGCTGACCACTGGCTGATAGATTGTTAAAGATTCTTATTCAGAATTAGGTGGAACTAGAAGGCCTCTGAAATTCCTTCCAAATCTAAGAAGCTGTGTTTCCATGACACCTCCAGGGGCATATCACACTATGTGCTTTCTGTGGATCAGACTTTCAAGCCAGAGAATACTGAGCTGTGGGCTCAGAATAATAATCTTGTTCCCTTTAGACTTCTCATGGCACTTTCTTTTCCATATCTAATGTTTTTTTTATCATGCATTTTTTATATTGTAATCAGTAGATGGTAAATTCCCTGAGACACCATGCATCCCATTCCTGTGGTCACTTACTCCTTTACAAAGAAAAAAAAAAGTGTTCCTCCATATCTTCTCTCAAATTAAGATTGTCATTGCAATTAGTCTGAGTATTGTTGCTTTTTAGTACTGCTTTCATTATATAATAATAGTCCTTATGTATACTGCCCTCCTTTTTCTGTTTACTTCATCATGTTCACAAGTTCACAAGTCTTCTCTTATTCCCTTATATCATTGTTTCTTGTTGTACAAGAGTCTTCCTTCACATTCATATTCCACAATCCTTTTAGCCATTTTTCAACTGATGGACATTCACTCTTTCCAGTTTTTTTTTTAATTTTCTTATAAGGTAAGTTAATTTTAGATGACTTCTACTTAGGATAAATTAGTTTAGATGGGAAAAGCTGCAGAAGAATAAAAGCTTAATCTTAGACTTTCACATAATCAGTTCTTTACAGTACAAACTGGTAAGGATTTTAGTATGTATTATATCTAGTTCTGAGAAGGTGAGGAAACTTACAAGAAATCAGAAAACATTAACATTATCAAAGGTATGTAGGTAGATTATAGAAGGGTATATTAAAGGGGTTGGGATAATTTGATCTGGATAAAAGGAGATATTCAATTTTAATTTTAAAAAGGCCTTCCTGGGACAGGTAGTTGGCTCAGTAGATTGAAAGCCAGCCCTAGAGATGGGAGGTCCTGGGTTCAAAGATGGTCTCACACCCTTCCTAGTTGTCTGATCCTGAGCAAATCACTAAACCCCCATTGCCTAGCCCTTACTGCTCTTTTGCCTTGGAAACTAAACATAGTATTGGATGCCAAAAGAGAAGGTAATGTTTTGGATTTTTTAAAGGCTTTCTTCCAAAGTAGAAAGTTGTTATGTTTATGTTATGTTATATTATGTTGTTATGTTATGTTAAGTGCATGTATGTGTGTTGTATCATGGGCTCCTTGGACCATTTAATAAAGCCTGTGACCCTTCTCAAAATAATGCTTTTAAATGTCTAAAATAACACCTTAAAGATTACAAAAGAAAACAAATATGTTGAAATAGTTATCAAATAAAATTTTAAATTCATGAACCCCAGGTTAGAATACCTGCCCTAAGTGGTTTTCTCCTTAGAAGCAGCTATAACTACCATCATTTTTGATGGAGTTTTAGTTATATGTACAAAACTTCCAAATTCAGTGATCTGGAATCAACATAGATATTTTTTTCAGCAATCTGGATAACAATATCATTGTTCTCTCTGTGACATGGAAGGAAACCCTACACAAGGTGGGAGTTCCTGAAGCTTTGAGAATGAGTACAATTCCCAATTCATAGCCCTGGTACAGTTCAATGCTTTCTTGACTATCCTCTGGATGAAACACTTCAATGGCACAAGAATTATAGTGAGTGGTGAGGTTGACCAGAAATGACAAGGTTCTAAATGAAGATGGGTCACCAAGAAGCAGACCTTGACCAGAAACTCTCTTAGCTCTGTAGGGTAAGTCAAGCAGGATGGAGCACTGATGTTGCTGAACTCCTGAGGCAGGCAGCTCACAAGCCACCTGCAATCACATCCTATGTAATTTGTTTCTCAGAGCCTACAGTTTGGGGACTTACTGCCTTAGGGAGCCAGACAACTACTCAGGATCATAGCAACTCCTAACATAAGTCCTTGAGGAAATTTACTTAAGGAAAAAGTGAGGCAACTAGGGATAGCAGGTCAACAAGAGATACACATTATACAATTAGGATAGAGTAGCACCTACGTCAAATGCTCAGGGTATCATTATGGGAGTTCTCTGTTATTGAAGTTTAGGATATACAAGTGTTGGTAACAAGAGCCCTATTATTTATGTTTCTATGTTCAACACCATACTTCCCTCAAAGAAATGCCCTCCTTGTTTACTTTTGTGTGAGATAAAATTATGCTATCATAAGGATTCCTTTTCACGGAAAGGAAGTTTATTTTTTCTAAAAAGTGTCTTATCACTGGAAAATTTCAACATTATCTATATGGAAATTTGGGGAAACATAGATAAGTTGAATGGCTTATTCTTATTCTGAACCACTGAGTAGTCATGTATTTTATTTCCAACCTTTAATTCTTCTCCAAAGCTCCTCTATAGCAGGTCTGAGATTGCTTTATGAGTCGTGAGCCAAGCTGGACCTTAAGACCCATTGGAGAATGAACTGAGCCCCCAGCACTATTCTGGGGCCCTTTGGACTCTCAAGTGTTGGAATAATTCTGGCAAAATTTACTCATTTTAGTATCTTCCTAAGACCACTCTCCACTTAATTCAATTATCCCTGTCCTGGGCCAGATTCAAAGGAATCCAGCAAGCATTTATGAAGTGCCCATCATATGGCAGGCATTGTGCTAGGCACTGAATATACAAAGACAACTATGAAAGGATTGTTTTGCTTTTGTCATTGCATCTCCAGTGTTTAGCATAGTACCTTGTGTTCAGTAAATGTTTAAATGCTACTTGGTCCGTTGATTGATTGATAGATGAATGAAGGTTTTTATCCAACAGAGGAGATAGAACATAAAACGCAGAATCGTACAGTAGGAAGAACAATGGATGTGGAGTCAAGGTAATTTGGGAGATATTTTGGTTAGTTTTGCTGAATTGTTTCTTTCCTCTCGTTTTATTTTTATATTACAAGTAATTGTTCTCTAGAAGGGAAAGGGGAGAAGAATGTGTTGGGAAATGTAGCTAACGTATAAACAAAGATATCAATCAAAAGCAAGGCTTCATGTAGGAGATGATACCTGAGTTTATGGACATTTCCTATTTTTAGATCAGCCTCAGATATATAGCTCTATACATATGACTACATAAAAGGATAATCATAGAATGTTAATGCTAAACTACACCCTAGAAAGCAGATAATTGAATGCCCTCATTTTATAGTTTACTACTTAGCTGAGATTAATATCTAGCCACAGGAAAGAACAATCAATACAGTTTTACAAATTAAGATTGTTTTTTTTAACTGAGAAAGGTATTTTTAAAAATTAAGAGGTTCTCTCTTGTTTATTATTGTCACTATATAAAAAATTGACAGTGAATGAGCTTTTTAGAACTGTTAGAAAAGTAAAATTCCTATCTACTTGGAAATTCAAGCATAGTCTCATTCATTCTGCCAAACAACTGCCACCCACAGGGCAGACAAGCCAATCTAGCTGAAGCAACAAAGCACCCTAAGGGAGAGACAGAAGGTAGGTAGCATGTGTTAAACCAATTGAAGCACTACAAAAATCTTGACCACATCTTCTCTCAGACTCCAATGAAGAGAGCCCAAGACCCTGAACCCAAGCAGTATCCCCCAGACCATAAGACTTGCTTTTAGCCTTGGCTCCAGAGCCATAATGGAAAGAAGAAATTATTATGGAGAAGGAGCCCTTCATAGGCAACTACTGACCAACTGCTACCAACAGAATATTAAGTACTTGAACCCTTCCTACTCTCACCCAGGCTACCAGTCTTGCCTTGAGTTCAACCTTCATAGGGAAGATACTCTTGTGGAGAAAGGATTAGTTATCTCTACCAACTGCTAATTAATTGCTACACAGAGGGCACACAAGTCAGACTAGCTGAAACAACGAGACACTCTGAGGGAGTGACAGTAGACAGAATGTACCAGGCAAATCAAACCACTACCATCTTGGTGACCATCTCCCCTCAGAACCGGATGGAGACAGCGCCAGACCTTGAACTCAAGAACCTTGGGAATATCAAAGCTTCCAGTTGAATTTCTGAAACTATCACCTTAACAAGTAACTCCCTGTGGAGATACAATCTTTGTGCAGGTGCTACAGCCATAGCTTCTAAAGAGCCAGAAAAGAAATCTCTTGCCATCAAAGTCTTTGGCACTGCTGCTTTAATATAAGCAACATCTATTATTTTATCAGTGGAAAAAGCATTAAAGAAAAAGCATGATTATCTGCTTTGCAGCTGTACCCAAAGGACCATAAGACCTTCCCTCTGACTTGTACCGAAACTTTCTCATGTCTTATGTCCTCCATTAGAATGTGAGCTCCTTGACAGTGAGAACTATCTCACTTTTCATATTTTATTTTAAAAAACCTTTTCCTTCTGTCTTAGAATCAATATTGTATATTAGTTTGAATGCAAAAGAGCAATAAGGGCTAGGTGATTTGGAATTAAGTGACTTGTCCAGAGTCATATATTGTCTGAGGCTACATTTGAACCTGGGACCTTCTGATTCTAGGATTGGCTTTCAATTCACTGAGCCACTGCCTAATTGTAAATTTTGTATCCTTTGGACTTCCTCTACCAGCATTCTTTCCTCTTCCCCAAATTCCCTTTTCCCTTTCCTGTAACTGAGTCTTATGTTGTTAGTATATGGTGGAGGTGGCTTCTCCTTCTCACTGTCTTTTCCATGTGGGAGGTTGGTGAGTTCTATTTGTTTCTCTTGCCTTTTACTTTCCTTTTGTTTCAAGTTAAATATAAATAAATATTTTAAATATAATATTTTGAGTATTGAATATTAATTTTTAAAATTTATACCACCTAGCTGGCCCCACTATCTTACTTTTTAAAAATGCATATCCCTGGCCTTAGCATAGTGTTTTACACACAGTAAGTATATAATAAATGCATTTTCATTCACTTATTCATCAAATATTAAGTTCTGGTTTTTGCTATGTACTTTGCTTGGTATTATGGGTAGATACACATGTAAATTAGACTCACCATTGCTTTTATAGAGCTGATAATTTAATAGAGGGCATTTGTTGAAATCTCCAGATGACTTTGAAAGGTAGCCTGGTATATAGACTTAGAGTTGGTCAAAAGGTTAGGAAAGCCTGAAGTCCCTTCCTGTCTCTACCACCTTCTGGATGTGTAGACTCAGGTCCAGTCATTGAACCTCTCAGGGGCTCAGGCAATTCCATCAGACCATGACTGTGCAATAGCCACAAATATTTCTTTTTAAGAGAAAGTGTCAAGTAGTTTCTCTGCCTTGATCTCTTCTGTAGTCCTGGATATGAAATGTTATCAGAGCTTAAGGTCTGGAAAATCTGTAGTTAGGGGGTTGAAAGGAGCAGAGAGCAAGAGATCAGAAGTCCAAGAAAGTTGCTCTCTGCTTTGGAAAAGAAAGTTTCTCTCTTCACTGATGAAACCCCACCTTCGCTCAAAAATCCACCCAACAACTAATGGTTTTAATAATGACCGAGAAGCTTAAGGCAAATCAAGAAATAGTTATAAATACAAATAGGAAAATTATGAACAAATCTATGGGGTGTTCTTTCCTGCTGGGACAGAAGCTCCAGTTTACTCTAGGTCTGACACACACAGCAGACCATTATATGACACTGAAGGTGTGCCCTAAGAAATAGCACCTTACAGAAAAATTCATGGCATAACCTGAAAGAAAATGTAAAAGGAACATATCGTTGCTGGAAGGGGGGTGAACTACCTGACCTGCTGGGGCATATATTACTCAGGGAATATGGTTTGCTTTGGCTGATCACCAGTGACTTACCAAGAATGAAGTGTGACTTGCTGGTATGGTAGGCTCCTGCTCAGCCTGGAATCTTGCCCTTATCAAATTACCAATGCCATTTTCAAGTGGACATAAATGTTCGCGGCCAACTCATAGCTCTTGCTGATTCTATACACAGCTCCCTTCTGTTTTGTGATTAGCCATTCATGCATTTCCAAAAAGTTCTTAGTCAGCCTCTCCTTGTCTGACTTTTCAGCTTCTTCCTCACCTGTGAAAACCATTTAAGCCCAAGCAAACCTGCTTGACAGGTGCACAGTCTTTCTCACTAAGGAAGAGATGGCCCTTGTCAGCTCTCTTTTTACAAGACTTCTCTACATTTTCATCCAATTCTCTATGACAGCCATGAGTTGGCCAGGTAAGGAGAGGCTGGTTGTGCTGGGAATTTACATTACCAAGATTCAAGACAATAACCATTCATCGAATAACTGTTCTGTGCAAGGCACTGGAATAGGTATCAGAGATTAGAGATTGGGATTGGGTTTGTAATTTCATTGGTATAAGGAAATTTTGGATGAAGAAAACTCCTTCTATCAATGTGTTTGCACCTTTTCTGCAAATTAGAGCATTAGAAAGATTTGCTCAGACTATAGAGGATAAATGACTTATCCAGGGTAACACAGAATATATCAGGATATATCACAACTAATATATATCAGAGATAGAAATTAAGCCCAAGTGCTCTCGGGTCCAAGCCAGCTCTCTATCCACTTTAGGACAATGCTGGAGTCGCAAAGACAAAAAGAAAGCCCCTGCCATTAATAAACTTTTGTCTATAACAGAGGATCCTAATGCTGTTCCATTTCTCACTTCCTTTTCACAGATTTTGAACATTTTTCCTGACTCTGGTCCTTTTTTTATTGTTGAGATCATTGTATTTGTTTTTCTTATACTTCTTTTTTTTTTAAACATTATTTTATTTGGTCATTTCCAAACATTATTCACTGGAAACAAAGATCATTTTCTTTTCCTCCCCTCCCCCCTCCCACCACCCTTCCCTCTCCCATAGCCGATGCACTATTCCACTGGTTATCACATGTGTTCCTGTTTCTAACCCATTTCCCTGTTGTTGGTATTTGCATTAGAGTGTTCATTTAGAGTCTCTCCTCAGTCCTATCACCTCCACCCCTGTAGTCAGGCAGTTGCTTTTCCTCATTGTTTTTACTCCCACAGTTTGTCCTCTGCATGTGGATAGTATTTTTTAGATCCCTGCAGATTGTTCAGGGACATTGCATTGACAAAAATGGAGAAGTCCACTACCTTCAATTGTACCACAGTGTATCAGTCTCTGTGTATAATGATTTCCTGGTTCTGCTCCTTTCGCTCTGCATCACTTCCTGGAGGTTGTTCCAGTCTCCATGGAATTCCTCTACTTTATTATTCCTTTTAGCACAATAGTATTGCATCACCAACATATACCACAATTTGTTCAGCCATTCCCCAATTGAAGGGCATCCCCTCGTTTTCCAATTTTTGGCCACCACAAAGAGTGCAGCTATGAATATTCTTGTACATGTCTTTTTCCTTATTATCTCTTTGGGGTACAAACCCAGCAGTGCTATGGCTGGATCAAAGGGCAGAGACAGTCTTTTATCGCCCTTTGGACATAGTTCCAAATTGCCCTCCAGAATGGTTGGATCAATTCACAACTCCACCAGCAATGAATTAGTGTCCCAACTTTGCCGCAACCCCTCCAGCATTCATTACTTTCCATAGCTGTCATGTTAGCCTATCTGCTAGGTGTGAGGTGATACCTCAGAGTTGTTTTGATTTGCATCTCTCTGATTATAAGAGATGTAGAGCACTTTTTGATGTGCTTATTAATAGTTTTGATTTCTTTGGCTCAGAACTGCCTGTTCATGTCCCTTGCCCATTTATCAATTGGAGAACAGCTTGATTTTTTGTACAATTGATTTAGTTCTTTGTATATTTGAGTAATTTTTCAGAGGTTTTTATGAAGATTGTTTCCCAATTTGTTGCTTCCCTTCTGATTTTAGTTACATTGGTTTTGTTTGTACAAAAACTTTTTAATTTGATGTATTCCAGATTATTTATTTTGAATTTTGTAACTCTTTCTAAGTCTTGCTTGGTTTTGAAGTCTATCCCTTCCCAAAGGTCTGACATGTGTACTATTCTGTGTTCGTCTAATTTTCTTATAGTTTCCTTCTTAATGTTCAAGTCATTCACCCATTTTGAATTTATCTTGGTGTAGGGTGTGAGGTGTTGATCTAAACCTAATCTTTCCCACACTGTCCTCCAATTTTCCCAGCAGTTTTTATGAAATAGTGGATTTTTGTCCCAAAAGCTGGGATCTTTGGGTTTGTCATATACTGTCTTGCTGAGGTCACTAATCCGGAGTCTTTTCCACTGATCTTCCTCTCTATCTCTTAGCCAGGACCAGATTGTTTTGGTGACCACTGCTTTATAACATAGTCTGAGATCTGGGACTGCAAGGCTCCCTTCCTTTGTATTTTTTTTCATTATTTTCCTGGCTATCCGAGATCTTTTGTTCTTCCAAATGAACTTTGTTATGGTTTTTTCTAAATCAGTAAAAAAATTTTTTGGAAGTTCCATGAGTATGGCACTATATAGATAGATGAGTCTGGGTAGGAAGGTCATTTTTATTATATTGGCTCGTCCTACCCATGAGCAGTTAATGTTTTTCCAATTGTTCAAGTCTAGTTTTAGTTGTGTGGAGAGTGTTTTGTAGTTGTGTTCATATAGTTCCTATGTTTGTCTCGGGAGATAGATTCCTAAGTATTTTATTTTGTCTAAGGTGATTTTGAATGGGATTTCTCTTTCTAGGTCCTGCTGCTGAGCTGTGTTGGAATTATATAGAAATGCTAATGATTTATGTGGGTTTATTTTGTATCCTGCAACTTTGCTAAAGTTGTTGATTATTTTGATTAGCTTTTTGGTTGAACCTCTAGGATTCTTTAAGTAGACCATCATGTCATCTGCAAAGAGCGATAATTTGGTCTCCTCCTTGCCTATTTTAATGCCTTCAATTTCTTTTCCTTCTCTAATTGCTACTGCTAGTGTTTCTAATACAATGTCAAATAATAGAGGTGATAATGGGCATCCTTGTTTCACTCCTGATCTTAATGGGAATGGATTTAGTTTATCCCCATTGCAGATGATATTAGTTGATGGTTTTAGATATATACTGTTTATTATTTTTAGGAATGGCCCTTCTATTCCTATGCTTTCCAGTGTTTTTAATAGGAATGGGTGTTGTATTTTATCAAAGGCTTTTTCTGCATCTATTGAAATAATCATGTGATTTTTGTTGGTTTCTTGTTGATGTGGTCAATTATGTGGATGGTTTTCCTAATATTGAACCAGCCCTGAATCCCTGGTATGAATCCTACTTGATCATGGTGAATGATTCTTCTGATCACTTGCTGGAGTCTTTTTGCTAGTATCCTATTTAAGATTTTTGCATCTATATTCATTAGGGAGATTGGTCTATAATTTTCTTTCTCTGTTTTTGGCTTGCCTGACTTTGGAATTAGTACCATGTTTGTGTCATAAAAGTAATTTGGCAGAACTCCCTCTTTGCTTATTATTTCAAGTAGTTTGTATAGTATTGGAGTTAGCTGTTCTTTGAATGTTTGATAGAATTCACTGGTGAATCCATCAGGTCGTGAGGATTTTTTCTTAGGAAGTTCTTTGATGACCTGTCGGATTTCTTTTTCTGATATGGGATTATTTAAGAAATCTATTTCTTCTTCTGTTAGTCTAGGCAATTTATATTTTTGAAAATATTCATCCATATCACCTGGGTTGGTATACTTATTGCCATATAATTGGGCAAAGTAGTTTTTAATGATTGCCTTAATTTCCTTTTCATTGTAGGTGAGATCCCTCTTTTCATCCTTGATGCTGTTAATTTGCCTTTCTTCTTTCCTTTTTTAAATTATATTGACCAGTACTTTGTCTATTTTTTCTGTTTTTTCAAAGTACCAGCTTCTAGTCTTGTTTATTAGCTCAATAGTTCTATCATTTTTGATTTTTATTAATTTCTCCATTAATTTTAAGATCTCTAGTTTGGTTTTCTTCTGGGGGGGGGTTAATTTGTTCGTTCTCAAGTTTTTTGATTTGCATTTCCAATTCCTTGATCTCTGTCCTCCCTAATTTGTTAATATATGCTCTCAGGGATATGAATTTTCCTCTAAGTACTGCCTTGGCTGCATCCCATAAGGTTTGAAAGGATGTCTTGCCATTGTCATTTTCCTCAATGAAATTATTAATTGTTTCTATTATTTCTTCTCTAACTAACTGATTTTGGAGTATCATATTATTTAATTTCCAATTAATTTTTGATTTGGGTCTCCATGTACCCTTACCGATCAATATTTTTATTGCTTTGTGATCTGAAAAGGCTGCATTTATTATTTCTGCTTTTCTGCATTTGAATGCCATGTTTCTGTGACCTAGTGTATGATCTATTTTTGTGAATGTGCCATGTGGTGCTGAAAAGAAAGTGTATTCCTTTTTGTCCCTATTTGTTTTTCTCCATATGTCTATTAACTCTAATTTTTCTAAGATTTCATTTACCTCTTTTACCTCTTTCTTTTTTATTTTTTGGTTTGATTTATCTAAATTTGATAATGGTTGGTTCAAGTCTCCCACTAATATGGTTTTACTGTCTATTTCCTCCTTCAATTCTCCTAGTTTCTCCATTAAAAATTTGGATGCTATACTATTTGGTGCATACATGTTGATTAGTGACATTTCCTCATTGTCTATACTCCCTTTTAACAGAATATATTTACCTTCCCTATCCCTTTTGATCAGGTCTATTTTTCCTTTGGCTTTGTCAGATATCATGATTGCAATTCCTTCCTTCTTTCTATCAGTTGAGGCCCCAAAGGTCTTACTCCAACCTTTAATTTAAACCTTGTGAGTATCGACCCACCTCATATGTGTTTCTTGAAGACAATATATGGTAGGGTTTTGGGTTCTAATCCAATCTGCTATTGGTCTTCATTTTATGGGTGAGTTCATCCCATTCACATTCAAAGTTATGATTGTCACTTGTGGATTAGCTGGCATTTTGATATCTTCCCCTAGTTCTGACCTTTCTTCTTTAGCTATCTCCTTTTGAACCAGTGATTTACTTTAGGTCAGTCCCCCTAGTCCCCTCCCTTGAGATGCTTCCCTTTCTAGCCCCTCCCTTTTTATGCTCCCTTCCCCTCCCCCATTTCCATCCATCCCTTTTTATACTCCCTCTCCCCTGCCCCTCCTTAATTTTCCTTTCTTTCTTGCCCTGTTGGATGAGATAGAATTCAGGATCCCGCTGGATCTATATGTTCTTCCCTCTCAGATTTGACTTCACTGAGAGTAAAGTTTAAGTAATTGCACTCCACACTCTCTTCCTCTCCTTCTCATATGAGAGTTCTTCCCCTCCCCTTCCCATGTGTATCTTTATATGGGAAAGATTATTCTATTAAGTCCCCCCCATTTCTTGAAGTAAATCTTAGTGTTATAGACGATTCCCCCCTCCCTTTTTCTTTCTTTGCCCCCACTTTCCCCAAATCTTCTTAATACCCCAATCTTTCCCTATACATGTTTCTTCTAACTACTCTTATGATGCATACAATTTTTGAGAGGTACACAAAACATTTCCCCCACATATTAATATATATAATTTGATGTAAATGTAGTCCTTATAGAAGAGAGTTTGACTTAAAGAAAAAGGTAAGATTTATCTCCTTTTCCCTTTCTTTTATATTTACCTTTTCATGTTTCTCTTGCTTTCTGTGCTTGGATGTCAAATTTTCCACTAAGTTCTGATCTTTTCTTAGCAAATGCTTGGAAGTCTTCTATTTTGTTGAATGCCCATACTTTCTCCTGGAAGTATATAGTCAGTTTAGCTGGGTAGTTGATGCTTGGTTGGAGACCCAGCTCTCTTGTCTTTCTAAATATCATGTTCCATGATTTGCGGTCTCTTAGTGTGTTAGCAGCTAAGTCATGTGTGATCCTTATGGGAGCCCCCCTATATCTGAAGCTCCTCTTCTTGTCTTCTTGTAGGATTTTCTCCTTTTTTTGGAAGCTCTTGAATTTGGCAATTACATTCCTGGGGGTTGTCTTTTGGGGATTTAGTATAGAGGGTGTTCTATGAACCCTTTCTATTTCTATTTTGCCCCCTTGCTCCAGAACATGTGGGCAATTTTCTTCTATAATCTCCTGTAGAATAGCATTGAGGTTTTTGTTTATCTCTGGTTTTTCAGGGAGACCTATAATTTGGAGTTTTTCTCTTCTTCTTCTGTTTTCCAAGTCTGTGACCTTTTCAGTGAGATATTTTATGTTTTCTTCTAATTCATTAATTTTTTTGGCTTTGCTTTATTGATTCTTGCTGTTTTATAATCTCACTTTCTTTGATTTGCTTAATTCTGGTCATTAGGGACTGGTTTTGCTTTTCAGCTTTGTCTGCCCTTCTATTGGATGCTTCCCGCTCTTTCTCCAATTGTGCATTCTTATCTATCAGAATGCTAATCTCTTTCTCCCATTTTTCTTTCCAGAAGGTTTCCATCTTTTGGGTAAGCTCCAGTTTGAGATCTTTCAGACCTTGTTGATAGTTTCCTTTTTGGGAGGCATGTTCTGATTTCTTTGGGAATTCATCCTCATTTTCTTCTTTTCCTTGGGTACTCCCACCATAAAAGTTTTCAATAGTCACCTTTTTCCCTTTCTTCCTGGAGACTTGATTTTGGGCCATGTGAGCCATCCCTTTGGTGGTTTTATTCCACTTTCTTTTTTGGTCTGGGGTCTGGGTGCTGTGGGCGGGTTTTCTGTGAATTTCGGTTGCCTCAGACTAGTTCTTCCCAGTCTCCAAGGTTTCTTAGAGCACTGGGGCCCTGATCACAGCCAAACTGCCCAGGTGTTCAGCTCTGCCAAGATAATCAGCGTGGTCCACCCCTGGTGTTTAGGTCCCCCCAGATACTCTGTGCAACCACCCCGATTACAGCTCCGTGGCCCCCGTGATCAGTGCAGGATTCTCCCGTGAAACTGCCCTGAGATGTTGTTTCCTGGCGGCCCCCAGATCCCAAGGACCCTGGATTGCCCTCCCAGACAGAGACATTCCCCACTCACTCGCTGTCCCAGTGAGTGCTCCAGTAGCTCACTCTGGTTTGGTGGGGGAGGTGTGTGTGTGTGGGAAGGGCGGCTCAGTTCACGTTTCTGTGCAAGATTTTCCTCCTTCTTATTATTGTATGGAAATGTTCAAACCCCATGTACCTTTGCCTCTTTGGGGTACTGGGGAGTCCTTCTGTTCCTCCAAAGGTGATTTTTATGCTCCTTTGATGTAGTCTATTTTGTTCGGTGCTGGGGAGAGGAAGCGTGTGGCATCTAGATTGCAGCCATGTTTACCCGGAAGTCTCTATATTTCTAAATATATATTATTTTACTGTTTGGCTATCTCCTAGAATAGAAACACCATCTAACAATGTAGATAGGTAATACTTCCGGAGTTAATGGTCTTAGATAGTTTTGTGGTATACTAAATGTTTACATGATTTTTCTCTCCAGGCTACTGTCTCTTCTTGACTTTTGCAATAATATTCCCCAAAGTTCTTTGCCATGGAAGTTCACTCTACCCTGGACTTTTCACATTAGAACTACCTTTGCACCTGAGGCCTCCCTCTTTGATTAACTGTTTCCTCTTCAACCTGCATTTTTTGTCTTTTTATTTTGGTTACCATTTATTTTTATTACATATATCAGATAGTATGATATGAAACATAATAACATAATACATATGATTTCTTACAAAAACATAATAAATCATAATAAACATGCTTATCCAAGAGAAACAAATTCTCATATTACTTATGTTCAAAAATCAGTCTCTTCTTTTTTTTTTCTCCCTTCTCTCCCCAAGAAGATAGGTAATACTATATAGGTTATACACATATCATCATATAACTTGTTTCCCTGTTCATTATGATGTGAAATAGGATGTGTATTGCTTATATTGGAGAAAAATTCATAGAAGAAATAAAGTGAAGAATATGTTTTTCTTTTTCAATAACAATAGTTTATTTTCCCCAATTCCATGTAAAATAATTTCTTAATGCTCATTTTATTTTATTTTTAATGAAAAAATAATTAATTAATTAATTTAGACTATTTTTTCCATAGTTAGTTATAAGATTCATGTTCTTTCCCTCCCCTCCTTCCCCACCACATCCCATAGCCAATATACAATTCCATTGGGTTTTACATGTGCCATTGATCAAGACCTATTTCCATATTATTGATTTAATACTCATTTTAAAAACAATTTTGAGTTTCAAATTCTCTGTCTCCTTCTCATCCTTCTCTCCCCTCTCACTAAGATGGTAAGAAATCTTATATAGATTTTATATGTGCAATCATGTAAAATATTTGAGCCTCCATTTTGAGGAAAAGTTTCAGGCCAGCCACATTTTCATTTGGTTCCTGCTGTATTCCAGTTTCTCCTGGACTTTCTCCACAATGCCACCATGCTGGGAACATTCGTCTTTGACCTTTCCCCCACCCCCAGCCTGCTTCTTTTATATTATCTTTCCCCATTAGAATGGAAGTTTTTCAAGAGTTTTCCTTTTGCTTCTGTTTGTATTCTCAGTGCTTAGTATAATGCCTGGCACTTGGTAAGGGTTGAAGAATTGCTTTTTGATTTGATTTGACTTGTCCTTGGTTATCCATGATTTGTATATCATTATTTGTCCACTACTGGATGCATCAGTACTTTGGTGATGAACTCAACCCTCACAATGGCCAGATAAGTGCTTGTGGCTTGAATGTAGAAAGGATTCTTGTTCCCTTATGGATTAGACTCCATAGACTTTGAGGATCCTTCCAGTGCCGATTCTGTGACATGAGTCCAGCGTGTTCTTCCGGAACTTCATTAATTGGACTATCTCTTAAGATGAATGTATCGTTAAAGGAAAACCATGCATGTAAAAGGTATGATATGGAAATGCAGATGATGCATGGTTCTGGTTGTCAGGAGACTGGCAGGATTGACCTGGAGCTGAGATGTCAGCAGCAATAAGATCTTAGCTCCGTAGGGCACCAGAATTATGAGCTGAGTAGCTTTAAGGGTTCATTATCAGATTTAACAGAAAGTGAGCAACACGTGGACCAGAGACAATCAAAACAGTGGAAATCTGAAAGTGCAGGCTCCATTTGGAGCAAATTTGGGATATGGGTTAATGTCATAGAATCATGGCACATGAGAGTCAGAGGAAAGTTTATTGGCCATGGAATCCAAGTGATAGCACCAAAGGAATCCCCTTTGCCATTTGTCTTACTTACACCATCTATCCCACAAGCCTCTACTTCCTTGGCCCCTTAACAACTCTTTTAATACTCTTACACTGCCACTACCTGATGTAAATCCTTATCCCCTCAAGTCTGGATTGTTATAGGAGTCTGATGGTTGGTGTGCCCTATACAAGTCTCTCCCTGTTCTAGTCCGTCCTCTATTTAGCTGTCTAATATTTATGAAATACAGATATGATCATGTCAACTCCCCCACCCCAGTCAATAAACTCCAGTGGCTCCCTGTCACCTCCAGAGTCAAATATAAGGTTCTCTCTTTTTGCTATTCAAGGCCCTTTGAAAGTACCTTACCCCTTACTTTGCCGGTCTTCTTTTTCTTTTTTTTTTTTAACCATTACCTTCTATCTTAGAATCAATACTGTGTATTGGTTCCCAGGGAGAAGAGCAGTAAAGACTAGGCAATGAGGGTTAAGTGACTTGCCCAAGGTCACACAGCTAGGAAGTGTTTGAGGCCAGATTTTGAACCTAGGACCTTCCATCTCTAGATCTGGATCTAAATACATTGAGCTATCTAGCTGCCTCCTCTGCCAGTCTTCTTTCACCTAACACTCCCCTTCCCAATATATTCTATGACCTAGTCACACTTACCTTTTTGCTGTTCCCCAAACAAGATACTCTATCTCCCAACTGTTGACTTTTTCAGTGGTTTTCCTCCATGCCTAGAACTCTCTTGCTTCTCATGTCCACCTTCCAGTTTTCCTGGCTTCCTTTAAGTCCATGTTAAAGTCACACCTTCTTTTGGAAAAAAGTCCTGATCCCTCTTAATTCTAGGACCTTTTTTATTATCTCCAGTGTGTCTTGTATGGCTCTTATTTGTACACAGTTGTTTTCATATTATCTGCCTCATTTGACTGTGAGCTGATCATGGACTGTTTTTGAACCTTTCTTTGGAAATCCAGCCCTTAACTTAGCACTTGACATGTAACAGGTGCTTAGAAAATGTTTGTTGACTGACTAACTGATTCTTCTTGCATTTCTGACTCACATTCACCTATGCACAGCTAGCTATGGCTGGTAGCATTCACATTACAGAAAACAGCTGTGTTTGCATGGTGTCAGATGCTAGTGTGTACATTAGTCTGGCGAAAGGTTCAACAGAATTTTAGATGCAAAAATCTGTTAGCAGAACATATTTTCTAGTTTATCCTATACTTTTTGCAACAACAGGGAAAGTTGTGTACTGGTTAGAATACTGTACTTCCAATTAGAAAGGTTTACATTCAGATCAGTTACTTGTTTGTCACCACAAGAAAATGGCTGTACCTCCTTGAGCTTCAGTTTCTTCATTTGTAAAATGCATATAATAATACCTGTCATTTCTAGTCTGCAGGATGGTAATGAAATTTGCCTGGGCACAATGAAGCATAGAGTGCCAGACCTGGCATTAGGAGGACCTGGGCTCAAATCTAGCCACAGAAAATGCCTAGTTGTGTGCCTTTTGGCAAATCATTTAACTCTTTCTTGTCTGGTCCTCCTCCTTCTGTCTTAGAGTTATTACTAAGACAGAAAGTAAGGATTTTTAAAAAATTACCTGGGATAATATATTTGGGTGCCTTACGAACCTCCAAATCATACTACAAATGTTAGTGATTATGTAGAACAACATTTCATTTGGTAATTATAAGTTCATCAAGTGCAAGTCCTGTATCTCATCTAATTTCCATATCCACAGATCCTAACCCTGGGCTATTTATTAAGTAGACACTTAATAATGTTTAATCAAATTGAATTTTTGTCGAATGAATCTAAAGACTCCAAAGTTACTGGGCATATTTTAGAGTCTAATCGGCGCATTTTGCCTTATAGGGATGCCTCAGAATATATCTGCCCCTCTTTCCATTACTTCTTTTGTGGATACCTGACTCAGATGCTAGAAGGCACCAGAGAAAGCATGAACATTTACATCTTAGGGGCTTAGTTCCCTGATTCTTAAGACATGGAGTTTGTGCAGTCAATGCTAGGGCATCTAGGAAACTCATTAGACTCAGTCTCTCTGAAGTGCCTATTCCCGGGGAGTCTTTACACAGAGGGAAATGCTGATTTATTGGAAAAGAAAACCCCCAAACGTAAATTGACTTGTCAGACTAACCCAAGGGACTTCCCTCACCATGGAGTCTGGGAATATTCCATTTACCTTCCAGGCCAACCACAACCAGGTGGGAAGGCAAGAATAAGCCGTGAATCTACTCTCTCGCTGGGTTTATTCTGTTCTTCAGGAAGTTCCTGGTGATTTGCTTCTCCAAATAACTTCTCAATCCTGTATTCTGGGCTATGGCTCATCACATTGTATACATGGCCCTAGGATGGATGAGGAGACAGCTGCACACCATAGGGGTCAGATGCCAGGGTGCAGACCTACCTCCCTATTGTTCTCTGAGGCAACTTTATGACACAGGAATCATGGATGAGGGGGAAATCTCAGTGTTAGGGAGGGATGATAAACTCCTAACTATTTCAAGAACTGCTAAATGGTATCTAAGGAGCCATGGGCCTGGATTGGAGAGTTACATGGAGAAACAATGTTGAAATGTACTTCTCCACGGACTATACTTTACATCTGTTACCATGTTAAAATTGTTATTTGTCTTCAGGTCCTACAGGGCAAGGTCTTAGGCTGATGGTCATAATAAAAATAATGATGACTATATATGCATATATGTAAAATATTCAAATATAGATGATGTGTTTGTGCATATATATATTGAGAGAGAGAAACAGAGAGAGGAAGAGAGGGAAGGAGGAAGGGAGAGAGTGAGAGAGAGAGACAAAGACAAAAACAAAGAGAGAGACAGTGACAGAGACAGAGGAAAAGAGGGAGGGGGAGAGAGATACACAGAGACAGACAGACAGACAAAGACAGAAAGGGATGATGAGAGAAATCCACAATGAGACAGAGAGACAAAGACTGTGACATTTGCTACTTGATCCATCATAGGAATTAAATTATCCTCTAGTCCTCAGTTTCTGGGGAAAATGCCTATAATACCTAGCAAACAAGGTTATTGCAAGAGTCAAGTAAGGTACCATATGTGAAACTGTGTTATATACGTGTCAATTTTTAAGGACAGTGTACAGTATTATATACACCGCTAATATAAACATGCATATATATATATATATATATATTTATACATACACACATGAATATATTGGGTCATGGGATATGTGAAGCCCTTCTCATTTCCTTGTGTCTTGTCTTTCCCCACTGTCTGTCAATGGATCTAAGAAGCTAAAGTTCTTCATCTCATCTCTAGACCTTTCAAAATACAGCTTCAGCTAGAGTCAGGAAACTTCTTTGTGTTATGAAATCCTGCCAAGTAAAGCAAGCTGAGAACCTTAGCTTCCATGTTCTCCACATTCACTAAGACATTCTTCTCCTTAGTTTAACTTCATATGTATTTGTAAGTGAGGAAACCCTGTTATTGATATGTATGCTTCTAAGGTTTGTCTAATCCTTGGCTATCCCCTGTAACAAAAGCAGCCAAGCAACCTGCATCCTTGGGGATAGCAACATGGCATATAGGAGGGAAATGAGTTGGCTGCTAGAAGGTTCAATTTTCTCTTCCTCTTTTCCCCAAGGATACAACTGTGAGGAAATGAGGCTTCAGAAAATAAAGGAGGTACAATTACTACTTATTTGGGTTTTCTGTTTCCTCATTGGCTTTGTTTAACATATCTTGACTTGCCAATATCCCAGAAGTTGCTGGGTCATGCAATCTCTTTTATAATCTCTCTTCTACCACCATCAGATCAGTTGCTTGCCTGCCTTTTTTTTTTTAGCACATCCAGTCCACAATTGGGTTTCCTTAAGATTTTGATAATCATTTGGAGGAAAGAAGGCAAAAATGGTGAAAATAACTTAGACAAGTATAGAAATAGAATGAAATGATCTGGGATTCTGGGCTGTATGTTATAAAAGTAAAATTGCTGGTCTTAGTGTCAGGAGAATCTGGGCTGAAATTCATCCTTTAATATTTCCTAGTTTTGTGACCATTGATGAGTCATACTCAACCTCATTCAACTTATTTCCTCAGCTACAAAAATGGGAAAAATAATATCCATACTAGATATATTTTCATCCTGGAACATCACTTTTATCATGCTGGCCCTCTTCTTCCACTGGTGAGTTCCTTCTTCAGAATTTGATTTTGGAGATGGACTCAAACTGTTCATCCTTCACTCTATCTTGACTGTGCTTCTGACTCTCTAGACTTTGCTACCATACCTACCTGTGAGGACCTATAAAATAGAATGTAAGTTCCTTAAGGGCAGGACGCTGTTTGCTTGGTTTTGTATTATAGAGTTTATCATAATGCTGGACACATAGTAAACACTATTTACTTACTTCACAGGATAGCTTATATAATATAATTTAAAGCAATTTTTAAAACCTTAATTTGCTATGTAAATTTCAGTTATCTTCTCTTTCTTCTCCTAAATTAGCCACAATATGGCCATAGGATGACCAACATCTGTTTACTGGTTAAATTGTTATATTGCCATTCATTAACAAATTCTCATTAACACGTCTTTATCCCACCACCCTCATATTCTGGTCTTTTCCTCATGAAAGCTCCTTCTTTTCTTGACTTCCCATTTTTTTTCTGGTGGTTTACTGATGAGTAGGTAAAGGTTGGAGTTAATAGTCTTGCAGACATATAGTCATATGTAATATATAGAAAGGAAAGGTTAGGGTCACTTGGGATCACAGGATCATAGATTTAGTTCTAAAAGACCTTAAAAGTCATCTAGTTCTCTGGCTTTATTTTACAGATGAGGTAACTGAGGTTCATAGCATTGGAGAGACTTGCTCAAAGAAATAAGGGCAATAAAGAAAGAACATTCTATTGGGTACCTGTGATTTTGTACTCCTGCAAACCAAAGCTTCATTCAAGCTAAGAGTAATTCTTGAAGTCATGGTGGCATTCCCTTCTATTTCCTAGACTCAGCACTGGCCTTCAGACTTCTGTATTTTCCAGAATTTAGTCCATCATATAGTAATGGGTTAAGTAGGGGAAATTGTCGATTTGCATATCTGTAGAATAATGTGGCTAGAACACTCGGTTTCCATGGAAAACTTGCCCACTTCTACCAATGAAGCCCTACTTAGAGAGCTGTATGCATGGAAGCCCTCTGCCTTTTCAAGGAACTTGTTGCTCTCAGCAGTTTCTTAAGGACTAGCTGCAATGTTGGCCCTGAGCTTCTCACTGCTGACTCAGTTCTTTTTTCCACTAGGACTCCAGGTACCACTCTCTGACCTGGAGGCATGCTCCTGGAGTTTCCTGGTGCTTGCCTCAGAATAAAAGGCATCTTTCTATTCCATAGTGGCAATGGAGAGAACTAAAGATATGGCAAATGGCAGAGGTTTCCTGCTTAAGAGATTGGGATTTAAGGAATTCTGATTGACAGGAAGCTATGGAAGAAACTATGAAGGAAGGCTCCACTTTCCTGGAGCTCTGTAAAAACAGAGCCCTTAATCTCCTTTTTGGAATGGCTGAGGTGAAGCCCAGGAAGAAAAAAAAGTTGGATGGTTTCTGGCAGGTACATCCAGACCTGTGTTTTTATATTCCTTTTTTGTGTGCGTGGCATTTTTTGCTTCAGTGGTCCTGTATTCTCCATCCTCACGAACAGCAGGCGAATCTAAGAAAAGACATTCTTTTCAAAGGAAAGTGGCTCAGGGGAGGAAAAACTTCTTTACAGGATAACAATACCATGGATTAATAGAGTGATATCTTTCTCTGACATGCAGGATTTGCTTCACTGCTCCTCTTATGGGGAAAAGTGATGAGAAATTATTCTTATTTTTTAGATAGGGAAACTGAGGTACTAAGATTTTAAGGTACTCCATGCATTCTCTGTCTTTCTGTCTTTCTCTGTCTCTGACTGTCTCTCTCTCTGATTCTGGCTCTGGTTCTTTCTCTGTCTCTAGCTCTGGCTCTCTGTCTGTCTGTCTGTCTGTGTGCCTGTCTGTCTATCTCTCTCAGTCTATTTGGAATCTCCCCCTCTCACTCTTACACACACATTCTCCTCAGGCTTCCCTTTAGGGATGTATTTTCCCTTCCAAGGTTTCCTATGTATGATGTTCATTTAAACCCAAGTTCCTCCACATATGAATTTTGGAAAATGAAACAGTGTGATCTAACTTTCTACATAATCCTAACTATGTTCTTATATCATAGGATACTAAATTCAGCATTAGGAAGGCAAGGAACTTAAAGATCACCGATTCCAAATCTCTATTTTAGAACTGAGAAAACGTATGTCCTAGAGAAGTCAAGAGACTGGCCCAAGCTGATAGATACAGTTAGTGAAAGAATCAAGATTCTAAATCAAATTTTCTGATTCCAAATCTAAACTTTTTTTTATTTGCTTTTCCTTGAGCCTCTGCCCTCCCCCCCCCCCCCCACTGCACTAGACTGTCTCTGTTCCCCACCAACATCCATTTCAAATATTTAAAGTAGAGTGAGTGTGGTATAGGGTATAAAGGGTTGGAATTGATTGAAGTCAGGAAATTCTCACTTCAAATACTATCTCAGATCTAATCTATATGATCCTGAACAAGTATCTTAAATCTCTCTGATCTCCAGTTTCTTCATCTGCAAAATGGAGACAATAATGCACATAACAGCGGCTTCTTTGAATAACTGGAAAAGATCAAGGGGGGAATGAAGGTAGAGTGCTCTGCATTGGGAGGAAGCAGGGTGGAGAACTGGTGTCAGATTCAAGAAGACCTGGGTTCCATTTCTGGCTCTGACATATGTGGTCTTTGAGAACTGATGCCTATCATTTTGACTCTCAGTGCCCTGGGAAGTTCTCAAAGACCAAATTGTAGACCCAGTGGTAACCTGCATTGGTAGATGGAGTTTCCTCCTAGCGAGTTCCTGATATCAATTGTATGATTTGGGAAAAATGATCCAGCAAAAAAAATGCTTTATCAAACCTTAAAACTCTTTATGAATGTCTACTATTATTATAATTTTCAGTTTAAATGGGAGCAGTCCAATGAGAAAGTAGGGAACAGAAGGCAAGCTTCCATTTTACTTTAAAATGCTTTGTTTTAACAGTTCCTTGACACCAGGCTCTGACTATCTGCCTTAGGCCCAGAACAATATGCTACTGCCCTGGTATCTTATTTTTTTTTTGTACCTCCTTTCTCGCCCTCCATCTCTGGTCTTCCTTTCACATGCTCAAGTGACTGGAACCTCCTTTTAGGAAAGGCCTTGGGAAAGACAGCTGGAGGATGGCTTAAGCCAGAAGGGCCCTGTCTCTTTATTCCCTTGTCAGCAGGGTGACAGATACACTATTTTTCAGCCTGGTTGGGCAGTGTAACCATTCAAGGAAGTTATACCCTCTAAGTAGAATGAGGGCTACAACTCCCGCTGTGGACTGAAGTGACTAATCAAACTTTTCCTGATAGTCCAGTGCTATGGAAAAAAAGGCAGGAAAACAGAGCCCATGTGTCACTGTCATTCCAGCTTAAAAGGCCACTTTCCATATCATGAAAGAATAAAATGTTTCCCCTTGAAATTCCTGACTGACCTATTCTTCTTGGTAAAGAAAACCCCTGATTCAACTATTTCTATCCTCATCAGTCAGTTATTTAAAGGCAACTGCTTCCAAAGATTTTGGCCATTTATACTAGACATCATTAACACAGTAAAGTAGCAACTGTTTAGTGAGTTTGAAATTGTCCCTTTTCCTATCGTACTTCACTTTATCTATTAAATGTGATATCATATAAGTAACTCTTACTTTTTACAAGGAAATAGTACCGTGACCTCCCCATTCCCCAAGGAAGAAAAAAGTTGAGATGCTGAAAAAGAAAAAAAAATAATTTTGAAAGCTTTGGACCCAGTGATCAGGAGATGACACACAATATAATTTTACCAAAAGCAATCAGGATATGTAGCTGCTGAACTTTTTCTATCAATGAATTGACTAAAAGTGTACAGATATTTCAATCAAATTTGCACATGGCATGAAACTGGGAATTATAGGTAACTCCTTCGATGACAAAAATCTAAAATTTGGGGCTTACAGAATCGATTTAAAATTCACACCCGAATTTAAATTTTTGGCTTGCTTTGATTATTCAGATTTTCCAATAAAAGCTTTCAAGTATAGCTCATGTCTAAATTTTCAGATGAGAACAAAAGGGTCCAAGTTCCTGTACAAGCCTTTGAGGTAGCAGTGTATAACAGGGATAGGAGAGCCTTTATTTTACCTCACAAAAAAAGTAGAGCAAACTAAAGGTTTCGCAGTAGCATATAAATAATTCATCTATTCCTTCCTTTCTGGTGGATCTCACCTTCCCACCCAAATATTGTATAGTCTATATAGACCAGAGTACAAAAGTGAATTTGATTCCCATTGGGTAGGAAACACACATGTGGTAGCTAGACTTCCCAGTGAGTTCTGACTTTGACAAAAGGATATGTACAGATAACCTTCAGTACTATTCTGAGAATGCTCCACTAGAAATCAAATAAACTTGGGATCACTAGAGAGATAACTCATTTTTAATATGGAAAACACAGTCATTAGTGAAGGAAAATCCAGGTTTTTGGTCCTGTATACCATTCCTCAGTTCCTTGATGCTCTCCTGGCTCTGGTAGTCATATGCTCAATCCTGGGGTAGGAATTCTTCCAGAAGTCTGAATTTTTAGGTATCTGTCACTGCAATTTAGAAACTTGAACCAATTGGTCCCATTGTTCCATTCTTTACAGTCATTGTCTCTCAAGTGAGATTCTGTATCACTACCTTTGGTGCCAAAAACTCAGGGTCTAGTAACTTGAGGAACAGGGACTCTAATCACCTCTTAGACCACTTGAGTAAGAGATCACAGGACTACAATATTCCTTTACCCTAAGGCTGCCATTAGTGGATATTTTGTGTAGGTTAATAATAATATCCAATAACTAGCATTTATGTAGCACTTTTAAGATTTGCTTTATACAAATCTGATTATCTGATTTGATCCACAAACAACCTTGTGATGTAGGTGCTAATATTATCTTCATTTTATAGATGAGAAAACTAATCTGAGAGAGTTTGTGTCTTCCCCAGGCCACGCAAATAGGAAATATCTGAGACAGAATTCAAAAACTCAAAACTTCTTGATTCCAAGTCCAGTGACCTATTAACTAAGTTACCTACTTAGCTACCTATTGAGAGGTGCAAACTTTTTCTCCCTCAGGAACTAGCTCTAATCTTAGTTCTGCTATAATTCTCCTTTTTGTATTCTGTGTCTCAGGATCTTGTTGAAAATGATCCCCAAATCCCTTAAAGTCCCTTTTTGGAAGTCCAGTACCAAAGGTATCTCTGCTCCACAATAGCTTGAGTCAATCAAATCATCCCTATATGTGACCTTGTCTAGTCTATCAGTTATTCATCAACTTTCTACTCTAATGGCACCTCACATTTCTACAGAGCCTGACAATTTATTCAGCTTTTTCATATCTCATTTGTGCTTCACAACAAGCTGTGATATAGCCAGAGCAGAAATTATTATCCCAGCATTAGAAGCAAAGAAATTGAAACTGAGTGATAAACAAACACTTCTCCACAGTCACTGAACTAGTAAGTGGCAAAGAGAGTTACAGAATATCTAGAAAAGGGATCATTGATCCAAAAGAGCCAGTATGGCAGCATCACAAAAAGATCATGTCAAACTAACATCATCTCCTTTTTTGGGGGTACAGTTAATAAACTTTAAATAATTTTTTTTAGTATTTACAATTTATTTATTTAATTTAGAATATTTTCCATAGTTACATGATTGATGTTCTTTCCCTCCCCCTTCTCCTTCCCTCCTTCTGTAGCCAATGAACAATTTCACTGGATTTTACATGTGTCATTGATGTGTAAAATGAACAGTATTGAAATCCATGAGCATCCAGGAGATGCTGTAATTCTTTGCTGGTACCCAAATTTATTGACTCTCAGTCAATAAGTAAGCTCTTCTTAGGCACATACTGTGCACCAGGCTATTAGAAGATATTTAAGTACTTTAAAATTTAGATGTAAACATTTTAGAAACCATTGATGAGAAATACTTTTAGGTCTCATGGGAAACTTTTTTTTTTAAAGCTCACTTTAAGGGACAACTTGGTGACTCAGTGGATAGAGAACCCGGCTTAGAGATGGGAAGACTTGGGCTCAGATTTTTCCTCAGATACTTCCTAACTATGTGACCCTGGACAAGTCACAAATCCATTTGCCTAAACCTTATCTCTTCTCTGCTCATAGAACCAGTCTTAGTATCAAGACAGTAGGTAAGGGTGTAAAAAACAAACGAACAAATTTCCCAGATAGACAAGATTAATATACCTGGTCAGTCATCTCAAAAATACTCATTGTTGACATTCAAGGGAATTATATGGTAAGCATGAATACCCCTAGGTATTTCTCATACTCTGAGAATTTTGGAGCATGTCAGATTGATACAACCCTGTTGATGTTCTTGGAGAAAAAAAAAACGTATTGTTTTATTGTAACATTATTGTCCAAAAATAAAGAATTCTCTTATGCAGGGGGGTGTTGTTAATGTTTTCCCATTGTAGTTGTTCTTCCAAAAGAGAGGTGTATAGTGGTCTTAAGCAGTTAACAATGGAAATTTTTGGGAAGAAGTGATAAATTTTCCAAATAATGTTTTAAAATTGAACTGAGAATTAATATGAGTAATGCTTAGGAATTTTTAAAAAATGATTTTTATTCTGACTGAGGAGCCATCCATCTCTCCAAGCTGAACATTAAGTGTGCCTCCCAATAATCAATAGGCAAATTAGGTATTTATGAGTTATCTGTTACACTGGTATAGTCGCTATTTAGGACATACACACAAATTACATTATATTGTACCCAATCCAAAGGAGACAACAGTTTAATGTTAGAGAATAAACTATCTCAACAAGTTTGACAAAAAGGAGCCAGAGTAAATTAAGTAATATATATATGATAAGTATTACAAGACTTCAGATACTGTGGGAGAGTAGGAGGCTGGCCATTTTGCTATCGTATTAAATTTGGTCTATATTTATGGTATATCATAGAATTCAGTTTAATGAAAATGGTGTCAGAGACAGGAAGACTTGAGTTCAATTTCTGCCTCTGTTACATGTGGTCTTTCAGAACATAAGTAAATCATTTCAGATGATCTTTAAGCTCTAAATGCTATGATCTTATGATTACAGTGGTCATGGAAGGTTATCAGAAGGTGGTAGAGCCAAAGATGGACTTTGAAGGTTGGGTAAAATATGCATACCTGTCAGGGAGGGAAAGAAAAAAAACAAGGAACAAATCAGTTACTCCATGTCCTTATTGCCCCCTTTTCTGGAAAAGTAATTGAAAACCATTAAGGAAAGTACAAAAAAAAAAAGAAAAAAAAAGAAAAACCCAAATCTTTTATAAACAGACAGTTCTGGAACTGAGTTCCCATGGGCACCATGCTCTAAATCAAGCCACGATTATGTTGCAGGTTCACTAAGGACTGTCCTCACGGGGTTCAGGAAAAAATGCCCCCCACAGGTACATCATTATACAGTTGGCTGGATGGATGATGATTTTTTTTCCAGTTGCCTTGGAAGCAAAAGACACTGACTGCCTTTGTGGGATGTGAGATCCTCACTCGCCAGATCAGACTGACCTACAGATTCACTAGTGGTGATTAATCAGCAAATCAGAATTGAATTAATACCTGTGGAATTGGGCCTGTTGTTATTTTATATGCTGGGTCAGAGTGTCTGACCTGTCTCTGTCCTGTCTCTGTTATTCTGTTACTTTCCTAGGTTTTACACCTTTTGGGGCTCCATGGTGTCTAGCAGATGCTGGACTGGGAGGCTCTGCTCTCTGTGACTCGTACTTAGGCAGTGGACATAACATTCTGTTCCTGGACAAGCATGACTTGTTTCCATGTTCTATATTTTTTCCTCTCTTCCCCAAGGAAAGTCAAACAAAAAAGTTAAAAGAACAACGCTATACATGGGGGCAGAGGAATTGGAGAGAGGGAAGAGAAGAGGGTTTATTTTAATTAATGATAGGAAGGATTTGAAGATTGCACAATGACTTTGCCAGTGGAATATAATTAGCTGGAGAGAATGTGTTGCTGATGCTGGAGTTGATGGCTTAATGAAGTCTTTCTTAATGAGAATGTCACTGTCTCTCTGATATTCCCAAAGCAGGCCAGGTCACTACTCTGGATTTTGTGCTTCATTAGTCCTAGTGAAATGCCTATATATATATATGTATATATATATGTATACATGCAAACACATGTATGTATGCATACACAACTCTATGAATGTATTTATGCACGTGTAAACACATATATTCAGGAGAATAATGTCTTGTTAATCTTCCATTGCTATATCTCTTTACTTTTCTCCTGAAGTAGTTATCAGACAAAAAAGAGGGAGTCAAGAAGACTGAGTCAAAATGACATTTTCTTGGGTATTCTCTACTAATAGTGCTTAAAACTGCTGGTACAAATGGTTTTTTGGTAAATGTTTAATTACTAGATCTCCAAAAATAACATAACATACTTTTAAGTTTAATTGGCTCCATCACTTTCTTAAGGTAAGACAATCAACAAAACAACAAATCAAGGCCCAATTTGTAGTGTTTGCCAATTTCTGAGGTCTAATAATCATGCTGAAAATATAATATCTGTCTCTGAGATGGTCAAATATGGATCCAGCACACCCCTGTGTGTCAATATCTATATCCATATATATCTTGTCATGTATCTATTATCATCTCTCTAAATATCTATCATTATCATGCTGGTGGCTTGAGTAGGAAAGCCACCTCTCCTCAAAGAAACAAACTAAAAAAAGAGAGATAGACTATCCTTAGAAAGTAAGAACAATATTGCCAGTATGACACAAGGCCATCCAATATGTCTAACACATAGGCATGTAGGAACTTGACCCAAGAAAATAATCTTTTGACTCTAAATCTGTGCCATCCAATTTAGTGTCTGGTGAAACCTGTAAGGGATGGAGGAACTAAAGGTTATTACAGCATATTGTTGTCCTAATATGCTTATGTGTAAGCAGACCCCTTAGTCCTAAAATCTCTGCCTCAATATATCTTCTCTTCAAAAACAAACAAACAAACAACAACTATATCTCATCAGGTTCTGAGTTATAATCACAGCTATTGAGTTATCAGGCAGGTCTCTACCAAAGGCCACTGTAGTCTCTAGTACAAGATCCACTTGGTATGGAAGTTCTTGCCAGAAGAATTTTTAAAAAATAGCTCCCTGGTTTTCTGCTCTGAGGGTAAAGAAATTCTGGGAATTACATTACAAAGAATACTGGATTTGGAATCAGAGAACTTGGATTCAAATCCTCTCTATGACATTTACTACTTGGTGACATAGGACAAATCATTAAATCATCCTAGTCCTTAGCAAAACAACAAGGTTGTATTAGCTGGACCTTTGAGGTCCCAACCAACTCAAGTTCTATGATTCTCTCCTATCTGCTAGGAGCCTCAGCTGAATTTCTTTAGCAATATCATGGATATTTGGTACCATCTGCCGTCTTCCCTTGCTATTGTATTAATGAAAGCCCATCTCTCTTTCCTAATATGGAGGCATAGACATTTACTAACTGAGGTGACCAAACTATAGAATGAGTCTCATAGCAATCTCATTTTCTTTATATTGGACATTCTTAGTCTTTGTTGAATCATTGCAGAAAACATCTATGTCTCTGATTTCTTGTTGCCCAGGAGTGCTCTATCCTGAGATGAAAGCTTCCAGGTATATCAAAGCCAAGGGAAAAAAATGAAAGGCTGTAATTAGGAGCTAATTCTCAATCGCAGGCCCTAAATAGGGTGAATGGAAAGATGGAGGCAAAACAATGCCAAAGTGTCCACTCACATAAAGAACTGAAGAGAGTTTGAAGTAACAAACAACAACTACAACAAAAGGGTGTACTATTCCAAAAAGACTACGTAGACCTACATCCCATATCACAAGCTTGGTTTCACTTGATGTGATGATGTAAGTGCCTTAAATCACAGATTTGATCAACCTTAGTGACTTATTAGAGCTGAGAGTGGATCTTAGTATTTCTAGTAATGTGGAAATCTCCACTGCCCTCCAACAAACTTACTACTTGCTCATCATATTCCCTATAGCCACTAAAGGTAGAGGCAGAGACAGAGAATATGTATGTCCAGAGATAGGTGAACAGAAGAAAGGGGGATTATGAAAAGATGAGAAAATTTCTAGCTATTGGCCAGTATTAGAGGGCAAAAGGAGGACTTAAGTAGAGGTAGAAGACAGTAAAAAGTGGCACCCTCCTGGAGCAATTATCTTGGCACAGTCTTCTTAGAACACTCAGGGGGCTTGAAACAGTGAAATAAAGTGACAGATGATTTCTCTGGCACTTTTGCTGGGATATTTTGGGAATCCAGATGGGTGGAATGGAGCTGATACATTTTGGAACATAGTGGGATAGTGAGTGGAGCCTGTGGTGAAGGTGAGTAGGTTGCTAATATAATCAACCACCACCTGATAGAGCTCTTTCCAACAGCCCCCACATTTCTTGAAAGCAATCCAAGGCAACTGGTAACTTGTACCCTGTTCTACTTCCCAATCCACAGTGTCCCATTGACCTTCCTTTGGATAGTAATATGAAAGGAGAATAATTGGTCTCTGGTGATTTAATTTCACCCCTTCCATCCTTGATGTAGTCTCAGAAAGTAACAATCAGATAACAGATAATGTGGTCTTGATATCTTAATGAAGTACAAAGGTGTATTGACATTCTATTATCCCTTTATTGAAGTGTAAAAGGTTGCACTGAACCTAATTGCCTGCATGAAGATTGGCTGAAACTAAAGGTTTTTTTTAAAAGTTGAGTTCAGACATAGTGTCTAGTTCAGGACCAGGAACAGCTCTGGAGTGTGACTCCTATAAGCAGGGGTGTGTGTGTGTGTGTGTGTGTGTGTGTGTGTGTGTGTGTGTGTGTAGAGAGAGAGAGAGAGAGAGAGAGAGAGAGAGAGAGAGATTTCACTCAATTGCCCCTGGCCATGGTGCTTTGACATGGAGCCACTCAACCAATAGGAGATATCATATCCTTCTCTGGACAGTCACACACACACACACATAAATGCAGACTTAAATCAGGAAATAGTTCCCAAAGAGTGAGAATTCTGGCAAAAGAGAAGTCAATCGTTATTTAAGAATTAGCTATCCTGACACATGGGAATTCATGTATAGTGAGAAGACTGAGGAAGTCTCAGTAAAAGATCTGTCCAGAAAAAGATGCTGTTTCCAATGGAAGCTCAAGAATAGGCATTACCCAATATCTAGCTATGGGTATTTATTTACAGGCTTCATGCTTCTCTTGTGAATTTTTAAATTGGTGAAAAGAATTTGAGGTTCTACAATACTGAAAAGTTGTTTGGCACACATGTTCCTCACTATTGTCAAACCTCTTCCTATGTCTGGATCTTTTCTCACCACGGACACTGTAAATGTGTGGGAAAGTGCACCCTGGGTATATTAATGGATATGTTTTGTAGTTACTATTCCTACTATTCCTTCTTAGAAATGTCTGATTTGGGCTAATTGTGCTTCCTGGCTGACTGTTAATGTGAATTCTACCAGCAGGGCCTTGTGAGTTATATGTTATGTATATATATATATATATATTTTATATATATGTTATAAGTCTAAGTCTATATATATATAGACTATATATATATATATATGTATATATATATATATAAGTCTAAGTCTAAGAAGTATTATAGAACCTGTTAGTACCAATTTCTCTTTCACCTCACAGATATCAGTATGAGTTGGGGTATTTTGTTTTTTACTCTTCTATCTTTTTTCCTGCACTGTAGGAAATACAGCTGAGGACACTGGCTGACAACCAGCAGGTCTCAAATCTAAGGAATGATGAAACTTTTTCAGATCCATATCACTTTTACAGTTGGTGATTTTTTATTATTCAAAGATATCTTATTTTCCCAATTACATGTAATATTTTCAGCATATGTTTTCTGAAATGATAAGTTTCAAATTGTCTTCCTCCCTCCTTTCCCTCTCATCTTTCAGGGATGGTAAGCAATTTGATCTGGGTTATATTTGTACTATCATACAAAACATACCCCCATGTTGACCACTGTTCTAGAAGAATACTTATAAACCCCAAAATCCAAAATAAAACCATAAATAAACAAATGTGAAAGATAGTATCTTTTGATCTGCATCTCACTCCAACAGTTCTTTCTTTGGAACTGGATAGTATTTGTTGTCATAAGTACTTTAGGATTGTTCAAAATCACTGTATTTCTGAGAATAGCTAAATCTTTCACATTTGCTCATCATACAATATTGTTGTGACTGGGTACAATGTTTTCCTGGTTCTGCTTATTTTTCTGTGCATCTTTTCATGTAAATCTTTCCAGGTTTTTCTGAAATGATCTTGTTCATCATTTTTTATAAGATAAGGTATTTCATCAACAACACGTCCACAATATGTTTAGCCATTCTCCAATTGATGGGGTAAGAGAGAAAATCAGATCCATCATGGCAAAAGGAACAATCCAAGTGTGAAAAGGGCAAGGAAGACCCAAGATTCCAGAAAGGAACAGATGAGCTGGGAGGATTCAAAACCAGTCACTTCACTTCTTGGGAACTCTCCTGGAGTGGATGGTCTGAGGGAGGATCTCTGAGATAGAGGGTCTCCCTGGACATTGACTACCTTCCAGTGAATCCCAAATCCCTGTGTTCCATCAGAAGACAATAAAAGTAGATTGGGACTTTGCAGAAAGTCACCTACTAAAGAAGATTTTTCTCTATTCCCAAAATTATCTTTGTACTTCATTTCACAACTAGATTAGATTAGAAGGAAGGACAACTCCAACAACTGACCAAAGAAGGGTCAGACAGGCAGCCTGAACCCTCAAGATTTGGGGGGAAGGTCAGATGTTAGTTGATAGGGATTCCCATTTCCCACTTTCCTCATCCAACAACCCCATTCTCCCTGTCTTGTGTGTCCACAAGAATAGTTATCCTTTTAAATCAGGTTTGCCTGCTTCCTAACATCACTGAAGGGTACTGAAGTTATGGGGAGAATTATACCTTCCTCCCCAAGGAGGAGGGTTGACTCTATACCAGGGCTGAGAAGTAACACAGGTATCAAAAGGGAGAAGGGGTAGTTGGGACGTTGGGGAAATCCAGAAGCAAGAGAGTTATCCTGCTTCTAGAAGGGGGGCAGCAGGTCAATTCTCTGGGACCTTCTCATCCTGTCCTTAGTCTCCTTATTCAATCCAATCTCTGAGGGAACATATTCTGATCCTCTAGAAGACAATTTGTGTCCCTTTCCCCAAGGGAACAGAGGGGAGGCTCAAACTCTCCCCTCTTTCCATTTCATTAACACTTTCATACCCCTCTCTCTCTATTTCCCAAGTGTAAGTGACCTCATTCTGGTCCTATATTACAATGGACATCCCTACAATTTCCCATTCTTTGTGACTACAAAAAGAGCTGCTATAAATATATCTATATTAATAGGTCCTTTCTATTTTTTTGTGATTTCTCTTTGGGATACAGACTTAGTAGTGGTATTACAGGATTAAAAGGTATGCATAATTTTATAGGCCTTTGGACATTGTTCCAAATTGCCCTCCAGAATGTTTGGATGAGTTCACAATTTCACCAACAATGCATCAGTGTCCTAATTTTGCCACATCCCCCTCCAACATTTAATGCTTTCTTGTCATATTAATCAATCTCGATAGGTATTAAATGATACCTCAGATTTGTTTTAATTTGCATTTCTCTAATCAAGAATGATTTATAACATTTTTCATATGATTATTGATAGCTTTGATTTCTTCTTCTGAAGGTGCTTGTTCACATCCTTTAGCAATTTGTCAACTGGGGAATAACTTGTATTCTTTTCAATTTGACTTAGTTCTTTATAGATTTGAGAAATCAGACCTTTATCAGAGAAATTCATTACAAATTTTTTCCCACTTTATTGTTTCCTTCCTAAACTTGGTTATATTAATTTGTTTGTACAGAAGCCTTTTGATTTAATATAGTCAAAATTATTCATTTTACATCTTATAATAATGCTCCCTATCTCTTGTTTGATCATACTTTCTTCCCATCTTTATAGATTTGTCAGATAAACTATTCTATATTCCCCTAATTTATTTATGGTTTCACTCTTTATATCTAAATCATATACTAATTTTGGCCTTATCTTGGTATATGTAGGGTGTGAGATATTACGTCTATATCTAATTTCAGCCAAACTGTTTTCCAATTTTCCCAGCAGTTTTTGTTAAATACTGAGTTCTTATCCCTAAAGCTAGACTCTTTGAGTTTATCAAACACTGGGTTGCTAAGGTCATTTACCCCTGTGTATTGTGTATCGAATCTATTCCATTGATCAACCATTTTATTTCCTAGCCAGTACCAGACTGTTTTGATAGTTTGTGATTTCTAAGGAACTTTTCCATTGCCATATGAGACCTATAGTCTCATGCTCCTCATTGCCCGGGACACTCCATATTTCCTTAGACATATTAGGTACTTCGGTGGACTCATCTGTGTATTATTGAGAATTCTACTGTATTCTTAATTAAATACCAGATCTCATCCCAACTGGCATGATGGATTTGGCTTCATAATTGCTATATGGCTGATAGAATGAAGGAAAATAATAGGTTACAAATTTTCATACCCACCTGGAGGGTTCTTGGGACCTGATGGATTGATTCCATCATGCCAAGAAGCAGCCAGAAAGACACAGTGTGCTTAGGGATATAATTCTCTCTTAAGGCTGGCAGGTGGGCTCCATGATGGAGCTAGGACTATGGTCTTTGATCAGAGGCAGACTCTGCTTCCCTAAATGCTCTTCAGTGCCGGACTCTTAGGAAATATTTGTCGGTCTTGTTGATTTTGATTCAGTCAGCCCTTGCTGCCACCCACAGAGCTGTTGTTCCAGTAAGGATAGCAGTTCTCCACTCAGGGAAGATCCACCTCTACTGATTACTGAGAGGGAAGAAGAAAGTGAAGCTGGGAGGGGCTTCATATCTTCATCATGGGGAGAATGAAAGAGGCTTAAATTCTAATGGTCATTAGCATATCCCGTAGCAGCTGCTGCTTCTGTTACTTGTTCAATAATTCTCTTAATATTTGGTCCTAATGGAGCAGATTATTGTTATTATTTTGTTTTGTGAAGATCACCTACTGCATAAAGACAAAAAGGAAGGGACGAAGGGAACATGGCCAAGGAGAGGCACTGAGCAGTTATCTGGCTGGAGGTATTTTTTTTTTTATTGGCTTCATGCTTGACTTGTGAAGTTTGGAAGGACTGAAGTACACGGACAATGGAGGGAGCTGGTTTCACAACAGTTCTGCCTCTGGGCAGCAACAGCAGTGACCTGGGGAGTGTTTTGGACATTGTGTGTGCCTTCTTTTTTTGGTCGCTCCATCATGTATGATTACATGCACACACATACATATAGGTACATATACTTGGGACCAGTCCTTGGAGAATGAGCATAGCAGATGAGTACAGAGTTGGTATCCATATATGTCAGCAAACTCATTAAGTGCCAGCTTCCTACCTTTCCAAGTATAGCCAGAGAGGATAGAGGAATCCTGCTGTATCTGATCTCTCTCTGTCAGCCCTTTTTGCTGAGAATGAGTCCAGTCCTTTGGATGTAGGTGCCCACTGGGACGCTAAGCCTTGCAGATTCAACAACACGCAAGGTGATTCTTCCCCAACTTGTTATCACACTGCCCCACCTGGTTTTAGTTTACCTCATTAAGGCAAACATCAGGGTATATCCTTCTCTAAATGACCCAAAAGGTCCCTGATCACAGAAACATACTTTCACATTGCCCACGGCTATTGGAACCTCATTTGAGATCTGGCAGAGTGAAGGGTCTAGGATTAGAAATACTCCAAGGACAAAAGGTGAACACCAGCAAAAGTCATGAGAAACTAATGTTAAATCATTCCTGGTTGACTTCCTGTCTGTAGTCACTTTCCTTTATCTTTATTCAGATTCTTTTTAGATGAAGTGAGACTGCAGAAGTCTCATTGGAAGACCAAAGGATAACCTCCCAGATTAATGAAAAGGGACAGTGATCAAACATGACAGGAGTGATGCTTTTAGACTTGGGAAAAGAAAGAAAGGAAATAAAGGAACCATGTTTAAAGCCTTCATCCTTTGGGCAGACACCATTTTCTAGGAAACTCTGCTGGGATCCATGGAGTCTATATTTTCCTAATTGAGTGGGCAACTTCAAGAAAATTGCACTGGAATCTGACTTCACCAAGGACCCAGTTGGATGCAAATTTTCTTTTGAGGGTATCTCATGGTTGGGGGTCAGGGTTCCCTCTTTTTCCTTTAAATGGTTTCAGGAGAGTGGGGGAGGGAATTAAAAAATTTTTTGCAGTATCCACAAGCAGCTGTGCCACCATGCCCCAGTGAGAGGTTAACCAGGCAAGGAGGGTCTGTCCCCTGCCAGTGGGATGTGCAATTCATGTCAGAAACCCCAGAGCGCACATAGAGGCCTCTTAATTAACGTGGTGGCCCATGGCAACTGGAAAGCATTTCCACACGATTAAGGACTCCAGAAAAACCCCAAGGGGAGTTAATGTTCCTAATAATTTATAAATTGAACACGTTACTTAATATGCTTGCCTCCTATTTCTTAGTCCTCCACTGGGGGAGGCACAAGAGTTATAATTCTCATCTGCAGAAGAGTTAATCTGACCTGGGAACAAATAAGGACATTCTGCATAACTAGACTGAATGCCAACATTTGTGGCAAGGATAGAAACCTCTCAAATCAAGAATGTGGCACCTAATTCTGGGATTTAGATCAGCCCATCTGATTTCACAGCCTCTGCTTATACAACTTTAGGGTGGATAAACTTATCCAGAGCTCGAAAAAGTCATTTGCTAAATGGTCTGTTGATGGCCTGATTCCCAATAGGATCAGTGCCATCATTTCCTTGCTCTGTAGTTTCTGCCTTACTAAGCAGGGCATATAGTACTAGTAACCCTTTTTCCTGGTAAACCATAGCTTGCCAGATCCCTAATTAAAAGGGATCAAAATTAGAGTCATGGAATTTTAGATCTGTAAAATGTCTTAGAGAATATCAAATCTCCTGATTTTACAAGTGAAGCAACTTGTCTCAAAGTAGTGACTTGACCAAGGTCACACAGTTCTCCCTTTGTGATCTCATCAGCTTATATACCTTAAACTATATCTCTTAGTAGATGACTCCCATGTATTTATAGTCAGCTTCAATGACTCTCCCCATCTACATATCTATCTGCCCATAAGACATGGCCTCCTTGAGGTCTTATCAGCAGTTAAAATTCAATATATCCAAAATGGAGCTCATATTTTCTTAGTAGCTCATCTCTCTTTTTGACTTCTCTGTTTCTGGTGAAGGCACTATGATCCTACCAATCACCCAGGTTCATAGCCTCAGTTATTCTTTCATCATCCTTCTCCTTACCTCTTCTCCATCCTGGCTTTCACCTCTTGTCTGCAAAATTGTAATAGTCTCCTACTGGTCTATTTACTTCCAATATTTCCCCTCTCCAATCTGTCCTCAACATAGCTACTAAAATATGGCACAAGTCTATCTCACAAGCCTTCATTGGCTTTCTTTTGGCTCCAGGATAAAATATTAATCTCTCAACTAAGCATAAAATCTGCCTACTTTTTTTACCCCAGCCTACTTTAAAAAAATTTATTATTATATTTCACCCACTCTATATCCCAGCAAAGCTATTCCCTCCACCCCATCTCTTGTCCCTATGCATTTCCCTCATTCTCTTATCTCAGTGCCAGGCATATAGATGGCCCTTCATAAATGTAAACTGACTAGCAACTAGGTTCCTCATCTTTACCTGTAGGCCTTGGAGGTACTCCACTCTGCCTCTCAGAAGACTTATCCCTCAAGCCAAAGTTCATATCTTATCTTCTCCATAAAGCTTTCTCTGATCACCATCATCATGGTCCTGAGTGATCTCTCCTTGATCAAATGACCCTGTATTCATTGGTTGTGCAGGTGGCATCTCTCCATTAGAATGGGAAATTTTTTAAAGGAGAGACTAATTTTTTTTGTCTTTGTATCACTAGAGTTTCACACTTTTCCTTTAGCCCTCACACAACCACTGATAAGTAAGAAAAGATGCTTTTATTTATTTATTCAAACTTATTTATTCCATTTAACTAAAATGAATTATTTTTAAATGTAGTAGAATTATATTGCACTGTCTATATCCCAGCTTTATTTCAAATGACAACTAGGTACTTCATAGGGAAAGAGAAAGGGTCCCTGTGTGCCCCTTGTGATCTAGAAACTAGGTAGAGAGGGCTTTGATATTGATTCTATTAGGCATCTGCAGTCACTGTTTGGAGAGGAAACAAAGGACATCACTCACCAACCTTGTTGATCTCTTATTTTTCATTAGTTGCTTTCTCAGTTCCTTTGGGAATATAATTTGAAATCCTTCTGTCCAGTTGCCTTAAGGAATCTTTAATTATGTCCACATTTCACTCCTCTTTTTAGAATGTGGCTACCGCAAGGGTGAGCCTAGGCTTTAGAATACAAGTTAATTGGTCAAGTTGGTTCTTCTATCAGATATGTTTACACCAAAAACCTATCTTAGTTTTCCTCATTTATATACTGCAAAAACATTCAAGAAAGTCAGATGGCTCCTTGGTTGTTTGTATAATTTTGCAGATATGACTTCTTTATGCTTAGAATTTATTTTCTGAAAAGTGTGTTGGGATTGATTGGGGTGTCTCCTAGCGTATAGAGCAGTAGTCTCCAAAGTGGGGTGCCCCAAAGGGACTGTGAATTCACAGAGGATGAGAAGAGGGGGGAATTCTACTCTCTCTTTGATTGTTAATAATGGAGCTTTTCTCCAGCTCAAAAACATCCCTATCCCTCTCTTCCCTGGGTAAACTTCCATTTTCCTCCCTTCTGAGTAAGGGTATTCTCCCCTTTGGATAGCTCTAACCTAACTACCATATGGACATCCTGCAGTTTCAGTTGTCTAGACAGCATTGAGAATGAAATATCAGTCCTTATTTCAGGTAGATGTGGCCCCTCCTGTCTCCATATGGAATCATATCTGTTCAGCAGGACAGGGTGATTTGTTTGGTCTTGCAACCAAAGCTGAAATGCTTATGACCCATATGGGTGTTTTTGTTTTTGTTTTTGTTTTTTAACCCTTACCTTCTGTCTCAGAATCAATATTATATATTGGTTCCAAGGCAGAAGAGTTGTGAGGGCTAGGTAATGGGGGTTAAGTGACTTGCCCAGGGCCACACAGTTAGGAAGTGTCTGAGGTCAAATTTCAACCTAGGACCTCCTGTCCTTAGACCTGTCACTCAATCCACTGAGATACCCAGTTGTGCCCTGGTTGTTGTTGTTTTTTTTTTTTAATATACCATTTGATAACTGGGAAGCCAACTCAATACAGTTAACAAAACTGGGTCAACCAAGGTATAGTTTCAGCCTTACCCAGCCCTGGGCTAATCAAGTCTTAGCTTCATCACTGCTTAGGGGATAAAGATAGTCTAACCCATTTATAGGAAAGGTAAGTGGGAAAGCCTACTAGATATGCACTCAATCACATACCACTCGATGGCAACAAAAGGAATTAATGCAAGACCTTCCACCATTTAAATTCTTTGGGGGATTTTAATGTGTAATTCACCTGGCATGGGCAGTACTAAGTGGTAAGAGAAGAAACAGATATAGCTCCTTCCAAAGGAGTCACCATAAAGGGGAAAAAAAAAAACAACCTCTCTCCTTCACAGGAACTGAGTCTTAGATTCCAATAATCTGGTCCACGTGATTGGTGATGCCAATTTTCTGCAGTTCATAATGGATCCCTTAATACAAGATGATGATGATAAAGCACTTGAAACATCAGGGTCACAGCCTAGGTGATAACATCTCTGGCTTGGTCAATAATTCTTCATTATACATTAGGTTTATCTGTAGTAAAGCTCTTCAATCTAATACTGAGGCTTTCCCAATATCCACTCAGTACATTCCCTGGCTCATGCAACAAATCCTTCTTGAAAGCCACATGAAAAGGATACCAAATCAGGGTTGCTAGGTGGCTCAGTGGGTAGAGTGCCAGGAATAGAGATAGGAAGTTTGGGGTTCAAATCTGGCCCCAGGCACTTCTCAGCTGTGTGACCCTGGGCAAGTCTCTTTCCACCAATTGACTAGTTCTTACCACTCTTCTGCCTTGGAACCAATATTTTGTATTGATTCTATGATTCAAGGTAAGGAGTTCTTTTTTTAAAAGAGAATAATGAATTTTTCCCTCTTTTAAGTGTCCAAAAAGTGTTTTCCCTTCTTTCAAAAGTGCTAAATGAAGACTTTCTTTCACCTTCATCCAAATATTTTGAATTCCTACCAAGTCAACTAGGGAAGGGAAAGGAAAAGGAATAAAATTTTATATAGTGCCTTTTACAGACCAGACACTGTGCTAAGCATTTGACAAATGTGTTCTCAGTTGATTTTCACAACACCATGTGAGATGAGTGCAATTATTGTCCCCATTTTACAAAAAAGGGAACTGAGGAAACAGAGGTTAAGTGACTCTCCCAAGGCCACATAACTAGTAAATGTGTGAGAATTGTTTTGGACTTATGTCTCCCTGACTCCAGGCTCAGAACCCTATCTACTGTACAACTTAGTTACCTGTATCTTAATGATTGCCTTTCTTCCAAAGAAATGAGCATTTATCCTAATTATATAGTCCCAGTTTCATCTCCTTTATTCTGTTAGAAAGCAAAGTAGTTGTTGTTTAGTCATGTAGGATTCTTCATGACTCTAGAAAAAAGGTCCCTCATAATAGTGCTATCACTTGATCTCTCAAATGAAGCTTGCCAAACAAGCTTCTTATTTCTGTGGGGCTTACAGAGCCCTATGTGGGAGCAAAGCTCTCATGACTCAAGGAAGGACTAGGGAGGCCAGCCAGAAATATGTATGAAATAGTCCGTTCTCAGCAGGTAAGTCCTCTTGGAGATTAGATCTAAGACATTTCTAGACCAGATATCCCATCCCCTTTTTAGGGAGGTATTGATTACATGGCTCCTAAGAGGTTAGACTTATGACCTGGACATTCAGGTATATGATGATGCACCTGCTGATTTTCCAGGACATGCTTCTTGCCCTCAGATGAGCTGAGTGCTGTTTTGTCAGTTGGGGACAGGTTGAAATGGATGGGTGCCCTGCCTGGCATGAGGAGATCTATTGGGTAGGAGTATCTATCTGGTCCTTACTTCAGGGGATCCTATGGGCTTATACCCATCACAAGACAATATCCCCACTCCAATGTCCAAATAGTCAATATGGCTATGCCTCAACATTTGCTGTTCTTTCAATGGCTTCAAACTGGTTATATAGCTTATGACATTTCATATATAATGTCCCTAAAGGGTCCTTGACATTCTCTTCAACTATTCTCTTCAAAATGCCTCCACCGGTCCTGAACCAAAAAAAGAGGAGCATTTGATTCTCTCTAGTTCTGCTTTCTCCAGGCCCCACACTATTTGGTCACCTCCATTGTCACCATCCTGGAATCAGTGTTGATAAAGATCTTGACCTCATTCCTCAAGGTTATCTCTGATGCTAGCCACACATCCTGGAGTTTACCTCATTACCACTAAAGATTTCTAGGAAGCTACTTCAAGGGAGATGTATTTTGAGTCTTGCCCTGCTCCCAGCTTTCCTTTCTTTTAGAGAAAAACTAGCCTAACTCATGTTAGGGGTGAATCCTGGTAGATATAAGTACTATTCTATGCTGCTTGTAAACATCTAAGACAAGATTTAAAACCAAGTCTTTCTGATTTCAAGGCCACTATATTAAAGATTATACCAAGCTACATATATTATCTTGCCCTGGCATGGTATATAAACATTGGATTTAGATATAGAATACTTGGGCAACAAAGTGACTCAGTGGATAGAATGCTCAGCCTGCAGTCCAGAACACATGAGTTTAGATCTGGCCATAGATAGACACTTACTACCTAGGTGAGCCTGGGCAAGTCATTTAACCCCATTTGCCTCAATTCCACATCTATAAAATGAGCTGGAGAAGGAAATAGAAATCCATTTCAGTATCTCTGCGAAGAAAATCCTGAACTGGGTCAAAAAGATTCAGACATGTCTGAAAACCAACTCAACAACAGGAACAATACTTGACACCTATATATTCTGGCTTTGGTCTTTTTTAGCAACATGACCCAGGACAAGTCATTTAACCTGTTTCTGTCTCTTGCCTCATCAGTAAGTCAGTGTTGGACTAGATGTTCTTGAAGGTCCTTTACAAATCTGGAATAAACATCTAGGGCATTGGACAAGGAGTTATGAAGATCTTAGTTTGATGTAACTTCAGGTATTCTCTAGGTATATAATTGGGGGTAGGTCACAATCCACAACAATCAATAGAACCATAGCACCACCTAATTATCACAGTGCCCTTGGGTGGTTGTAAACTTTGTCAGCAAGGATTGGTACAAGGCAGATGCCTGCATAACTATTTGTATCTTGGGTTGAATGGGATTTTTGAGAAGTTTATTTTACAAATATGCTTAAGTCATAAAATTTTAATTTTAAAAAATGGAGCTATGCTTGGAGACAACCTGTCAAGGCAGTTTGGCCAACATTTGGTTCCACTAGTGAGGGCATGTTGTTCTTACAGCAGGGTGCTTGTTCATTGCCTCTCCAAGTCACATGAGCACAGGATTAGTCAAGCCTGGCAGGTCCCAGGAATCAGTGTGGAGTGATTTTGAGGAAGCCCAAAGGGTGATGCCAGTCAACTCAATCCAATTTTTCAATGCAGCATGAAACCTGATAGCAATTGGAGCTTCAAAAACTAAGAAACCATATCCTTGATTCAGTGCAAGGTAGTCTTGTTGCATATGACTGTGCTGGGACTATCACCTAAAGTCTTCAGTTCATTTTGAAGCAACTTGTTACTAGAAGGCAGCAGCCATTTGGAGAATCCAGAGGATGATAACAAGGCTGACTAGCAGCAGAGACAGCTGATTTATAGAAGCAAGATTAGGAGCGAGAAAAACATTGGCGAGCCAGACAATGAGTGTCCAAATAGCTCATAAATTCTTGGTTTTGCAAAGTATAAGACCCTAGTCCAGTCAAGTCTCAGGTATTTACTAAGGACTTACTATGTTCTAGGCATTGGACTAAGCTCTGGAGAAACACAGGAAAAACAAAACAAGGCAAACTTCAGTCCCTGCTCTCAAGGAGTTCACAGTCTAATGTAATTCCTTACTGGATTCCCATATGGAAAATGGAGCCAAATAAATTGAATAAGGGAAAATTTAAGATGAGCCTGGTAAAATCTGGCCCCATTAAAGCAGTTCTTCACCTTGGCTGAGATTTTTTTTTTAAATATATTTTATTTGATCATTTCCAAGCATTATTCGTTAAAGACATAGATCATTTTCTTTTCCTCCCCCCCACCCCCCATAGCCGACGCGTAAGTCCACTGGGCATTAGATGTTTTCTTGATTTGAACCCATTGCTTTGTTGATAGTATTTGCATTAGAGTGTTCATTTAGAGTCTATCCTCTGTCATGTCCCCTCAACCTCTGTATTCAGGCAGTTGCTTTTTCTCGGTGTTTCCACTCCCATAGTTTATCCTTTGCTTATGAATGGTGTTTTTTTCTCCTGGGTCCCTGCAAGTTGTTCAGGGACATTACACCACCACCAATGGAGAAGTCCATTACGTTCGATGATACCACAGTGTGTTTGTCTCTGTGTACAATGTTCTCCTGGTTCTGCTCCTCTCGCTCTGCATCACTTCCTGGAGGTTGTTCCAGTCTCCATGGAACTTCTCCACTTTATTATTCCTTTTAGCACAATAGTACTCCATCACCAACATATACCACAGTTTGTTCAGCCATTCCCCAATTGATGGGCATCCCCTCATTTTCCAGTTTTGGGCCACCACAAAGAGCGCAGCTATGAATATTTTTGTACAAGTCTTTGTGTCCATTATCTCTTTGGGGTACAGACCCAGCAGTGCTATGGCTGGGTCAAAGGGTAGATATTCTTTTTTTTTTTTAATATATTTAATTTGATCATTTCCAAGCATTATTCGTTAAAGACATAGATCATTTTCTTTTCCTCCCCCCCACCCCCCATAGCCGACGCGTAAGTCCACTGGGCATTAGATGTTTTCTTGATTTGAACCCATTGCTTTGTTGATAGTATTTGCATTAGAGTGTTCATTTAAAGTCTATCCTCTGTCATGTCCCCTCAACCTCTGTATTCAGGCAGTTGCTTTTTCTCGGTGTTTCCACTCCCATAGTTTATCCTTTGCTTATGAATGGTGTTTTTTTTCTCCTGGGTCCCTGAAAGTTGTTCAGGGACATTAAACCGCCCCTAATGTAGAAGTCCATTACGTTCGATTATACCACAGTGTATTAGTCTCTGTGTACAATGTTCTCCTGGTTCTGCTCCTCTCGCTCTGCATCACTTCCTGGAGGTTGTTCCAGTCTCCATGGAACTTCTCCACTTTATTATTCCTTTGAGCACAATAGTATTCCATCACCAACATATACCACAGTTTGTTCAGCCATTCCCCAATTGATGGGCATCCCCTCATTTTCCAGTTTTGGGCCACCACAAAGAGCGCAGCTATGAATATTTTTGTACAAGTCTTTGTGTCCATTATCTCTTTAGGGTACAGACCCAGCAGTGCTATGGCTGGGTCAAAGGGTAGATATTCTTTTAGCACCCTTTGGGCATAGTTCCAAATTGCCCTCCAGAATGGTTGGATCAGTTCACAGCTCTTGGCTGAGATTTATTCATGCTATGGATCAAACCTAGGACATTCAGTGATATAGAATGAGCCTGTTTCTCCTTCTAATAGGAAGAACCTATGGTGTGGGTAATTCATCTCATCCCCTGACAGCAAGTTTCATACTTTGATGTGTATCTGACTGGTGTTTAATAAAAGAAAGCCCATTATATATGAAGATGGTTCTAGACATCTACTGTCAAAGATATATGCTTTTTAAAAGTGTGTGTGTGTGTGTGTGTGCATGTACTCTAAATCTATGATTTCTACATTACCAGTATTCTTACCCTGAGATCCAGTGAACTTGTTTTTTTTTATTTTTCTTTTAAATGTTGATAGCTTTATTTCACTATTGTCAGTTGTCTTGTTGATCTTGAATATTTCATTTTGTATTTAAAAATAATATTCTGAGATGATTCCAATAGGCTTCACCAGACTACCCAAAGGAGTCCATGACCCAAAAAAGGTTAAGAACTTCAGTTCTATGATGAGTCATTAACAGTCTCTTGTGGATCTGTGAAATGGCTGACTGGGTTTAGAGTTGTTGTCCTTGAAAGAGTTTTTCTTTCTCATTCCCTTCTGAGAGAAGTTAACTTGCTAATATCTATATCGAACCTTTAGCTTTGCCCACATTTATGCTCTGCTTTGGCCAACTGAGTAAAAGCTCCTGGAAGGTGGGATAGTTATAATGACAAGCCATCAGTTACTCCCATTTCTACATGAGTGGTATGGTGGGCTTGGACATGGAAGTCCTGGCTCCAACCCATTAGCTTGATGACTATGAACAAGGTTCTTGAGCTCTTGACCTTACAGTACCTTAGGCCCCTCATTAGTAAGATGAAGGTTTCAATAAGGGCATCCCTTATGCATTTTATTAAATTCCTACTATTAAGCATTGATTAAGTTCCTACTATGTGCCAGGCACTATACTAAGAGAGCTTTATGAATATTATCTCATCTGATCATCACACCACCTTGGGAGATACATGCTATTATTGTCCCCATTCTATAGAGTTAAAGAGAATGAAGCAAACAATGGTTAAGAGACTTGTCCAGGGTCACATTTCTAGTAAGTGTTGGAGGCTGGGTTTGAACTCAGTTATTACATTCTGTACTTTTCAATTGTGTCACTTAACTGGCTCCACTGCAGTATATTTGTCAGAGGAGTAGGATTTGCCATTTAATAGTTTTTGTGTCATTGGGCAAATCATTTGACCTCTCTGGGCTTCCATCTTGTTTTCTGTAAAATGAGAATGTTGGATTATATGACCTCTTTATCTTTGATCTTATGATTCTATTAAATGACAACCATTTACAACATACTATGCTAGTTGCTAGAGATAGAAAGTAAGTAAAATTCCTTCAGGACAGAGATCGATTCTGTTTTTGTCTTTGAATTGTCACTGCCTAACTATGCCTAAAATTTCAGTAATTTTTCAATTGTGTCCAACTCTTTGTGAACCCACTTGGACTTTTAATTTTTTTGGCAAAGATACCAGAGGGATTTGTAATTTCCTTCTTCTCCCTTGCCTAGGGTATCACAAGTACAGATTTTACAGATGAGGAAACTAAGACAAACGGGGTTAAGTGACTTGCCCAGGATAACACAGCTAGTAAGTGTCTAAGGCCAGATTTGAACTCAGAAAATGAATCTTCCTGATTCCAAGCCTGGAACTCTATTTACTCCACCATCTAGCTGTCTACCTGATATATAATGGGTACTTAATAAATACTTGTTAATTCATTGACAGAGATAAAAAATGATGAAACATGACACAATACCTGCTATCAAGGAGCTTATAATTTAATAGGGCATTTACAAAAATAAATATGATGATATAATCCATTTCTAATAGAAAGTAATTTGTAGTATTTCTATGCCTTTTTTTTTGTCAAGATGGACCATCTCTTACATTAGCTTTTTTAGTGTCTGGAACCTCTAACAGTCACCATTTTTCATTCTTTGTAACCTTAAAGACCTCCCAGTGCAATTTTAGATTGAGTAAAAGTTGGGAACTTAGTGGGACTTAAATAAAATTCAGCCAGAAACTATTCCTTTAAGAAGCTCAGTAGTAGAAATCCCACTGCTCAAGGCCCTTTAAGAATTCCTCAAAGTCTAGTTGAATGGGAATAACAATGAGACAGAATTGAAGAGGATGGGGCTAGGTCCTATCCATGACTAACAAATCACTGAATGAGACTTGTAACTTTTGGGTCTGATCCCATTGCTTCCTATGTTTGTGCCTTTGTCTCCTTTTTCTAAAACAAGGATAAAACTAAACTTTGTCCTCTTTTGCTGCACATTGATATTGGAAGGGAAGATAAAATAGGGAGGTTTGGGGGGAGAGGAGCTTTGTAAATCCTAGGCATAATTATTATGAGACTGGAGAAAACCCCCTTTAATACATTCAAGGGAAAAATCTCCTGGCTCTCAGTGGGTACACTCACTGAGAATTAATAGGGTTTTCATCTACAGTCTATATGATGTTGTGGCATTGATTGAAGTCCAAGGTCAACATGTGAACCTTGTGGCTCACCCCAGCCTAATGAAGCAGGCTGGGACTGATATTGACCAAAGTAAAAGAAGTGAATACAGATTGCAGAAGGTAAGATTTATGCCTACCTAACACTCCCCTGTAATAGGCTTACAAGGCTATTACTTCAAGCCTTGCTGTGGATGGATGTCAGAGTTGACATTTTAGCTTTACCATGATGCCACATCCCTACACTGACAGGCTTCAGTGGTGCTGATTTAGCAATAGCCTAGGAGACATGGCCCCCAAAGAAAAGGGGGACCAGAGGGGAAAGAACTCTCTCCTCTGCCAATGAGAGAGGAATAAAAGGTGGATGTTATAGCTTTCACTGTGTGATTCAGAGAGGGCACCTTGGAAAGCCACAATTTGCCAAAATGAAAAAGTTGAACTGTCCAATCTCTCCCCATTTTGGAATTTCCATATTCACCAATTATTGATTGAACTATTGCAAGGATTCCAAAGACCCTATAGCCCTAGCCCTAATTTTACAGTTGGGTAAATAGACTTGCCTAGGGTACTACAGGCAATAAGCATTTCCAGTAGGATTTGAAGCTAGATCTTTTGTTTTCAGAACCATATTTTTTTTTAAACCCTTACCTTCCATCTTGGAGTCAATACTGTGTATTGGCTCCAAGGCAGAAGAGTGGTAAGGGTAGGCAATGGGGGTCAAGTGACTTGCCCAGGGTCACACAGCTGGGAAGTGTCTGAGGCTAGATTTGAACCTAGGACCTCCCGTCTCTAGGCCTGGCTCTCAATCCACTTAGCTACCTAGCTGCCCCCCCAGAACCATATTTTTTTAATAGTACCACAGTGTGCCTAGGTAGGCTAGATGTCTAGATGTAATTTCTTTCCAATGAAGATGATGTAGTTGAGGGATAGGGTTTGGGATTGGTAGGAGAGATCTTTGATAGGATAAGACAAAGAAAAGTTAAGTGCCATGGTGGATAGGGAATTGGATCTGGAATCAAGAAAACCTTTGTTTGAATCCAACCAAAATGACAGTGGGCAAGTCACTTAAATTTTGTCTGAGCCACTGTTTCCTCATCTGTAAAATGAAGGATTTTGACTCAGTGACCTCTCTTCAGCTCTAAATCTGTGATTCCTCAATGTTTATTACTTTTCCAAAGGGTCTAAAACCATGCTACCACTTCTGAAATAGATATGCCTTAAAAGATTAGGGCCCTTGGTAAACCAGCATACTTCTCCAATTAATTGAAGTGATTCCTAAACCATCCCACTGAATAGAGCACTGGACAAGAAGAAGAAGGGGAGAGAACAAGCATTTATTTAGCATCTGCTATGTGCCAGGCACTGTGCTAAACTCTTTTAAAATATTATCTCAATCTTTACAACTAGCTTTGGAGGTAGGTACTATAATTATCTCCATTTTGCAGTTGGGAAAATTGAGGGAGAGATTGTGACTTTCTCTGGGTCTGAGGCCAGATATGAACTCAGTTTGAGGTTGATATGGAATCTTTCTGACCTTAGGTCCATGGACCTATCACTAAACCACCTACTTGCCTAAGAGTTAAGAGAAACTGGATTCCAATCCTGATTCAGCCTAGCCATGTGACACAAAACTATCTAACCTCCTCTGTTTCCTCATTTTGAAAACAAAGGGGTTGGACTTGACATCAAAGGTCTCTTTTAGGTCTAGAATATAGGACTTAAGGACCAAAGATACTTCATTGTAGAATGATCCACAAGCCACCCTCCTTCCTTTTCTTCCATTCCAAGCACTGATTATAGCGGTTTGTTCCTTGCTGTTGAGCTATGCATGCAGCAGGCACTCGCTATGTGCTTATTAAAAAAGTGAATGAGTGAATGTTGAATTTTGGTAGATGAAGCATTAAAGATTTAGAATTAAATCTCTTTGGGATGGCCAGACTTTGAGTCTTTTATTGGCCTTGCATCTCCTAGCTGTCTGTTTTCTTCTTTTCCTAGGGTGGCATGATTGCTTTGCTCCTCTCCATCCTGTGTCTAGTCATGATCCTCTATACCCGTCGGCGCTGGTGTAAGCGGAGACGTGTGCCCCAACCCCAGAAGAGTGCTAGTGCAGAGGCAGCTAATGAGATACACTACATCCCTTCAGTTCTGATTGGTGGACATGGTCGGGAAAGCCTGAGGAATGCACGGGTGCAGGGCCACAATTCAAGTGGCACCCTAAGCATTCGAGAGACCCCCATCCTGGATGGCTATGAGTATGATATCACAGACCTGAGGCATCATCTGCAACGGGAGTGCATGAATGGTGGTGAAGACTTTGCCAGTCAGGTGACTCGGACTCTGGACTCACTCCAGGGTTGCAATGAGAAGTCTGGGATGGACCTCACACCAGGTGAGAAGGAGCAAAAGATTCTTGATCTCTCTGGGGCTCCCTGAGGCTTTCTAGATTTGGCTGGCTGGAGCTGGGGGAGGGTTTAAGTTTCTCCAGTCCAGGCAGTTATTTGCATAAGTGGTTGGTTATCTCCATGTCTGATCGCCTATAGGGAAGCAGAATAAATCACTTGTAATAATTGATTGAGTTGAGAATTGATCCTGGATCAAAATTCTGGACAAAAAATCCTGGAGTGAATCCTTCTTTCTTTTCAACTCAAGCTGAGATTTGAGACTCATAACATAAGAGTGCCTTCATACCCTTTCAGTTGCGTCATATATTCAGCTTAAGAAACAAAGAGGCAGAAAAATCCATTATGTATATGTGTTGATATGAAACATTGCATATAGAATGAATGCAACTTCATCATCCTTCATAAATGAAGATGATTCTTTAAGGTCCAACTTTGGTATCACTTACTCCACGATATCTTTCTTGATGTCCCTAGATAAATATGATGCTTCCCTCCCCAAACTGCTCACATATTTCTGTTGGATTTTTACTTTAGACTTTTCTCATTCTACTTTGTATTAGAAGCATCTGTGATATGTCTCATCGCCCTTTTAGATTACCATGCTCTCATGGGCAAGGATTGTATCAATTTTGTTCTTTGTATCCCCACCATCAAGCACAATGTGTTATACAGAGTATATACTTAATAAATATTTGTTGAACTTCTCATCCCACAATTTTTTTCTCTTTTTCCCATCTTGCATTCTCCTTTGTATCATGTTTATTTGTATACATGTCAAGTTTTCTCCATTAGATTATAAGCCCCTTGTGGGCAGGGACTATTTCATTTTTCATCTTTGCATCCCTAACACCTTGCTTATATCCAATAAATATTTATTGAATTGAATTGGTTTGTTGAATTTGAATTTGAATAACATTTCCTGTTACATTATTATCCATAATCTCTAAGCCTTCATCTCAGGAAAAATGTCCTTATCAGTTCCTCCAAAAAATGGATGTAGCTGCCTCAGAAAGAAGTGAGTTCTGCATCACTGGAAATCTTCTTGCAGAAGCCAGATGACTTCTTGTTGAATACAGGATAGGAGGGATTTTTTTTTTTTTTTGGATTCAGGTCTGACTTGATCATCTCTGGGGTCCCTTCCAACTCTGAGCTTCTGTTTTATTATAGATTATATTGGCTTCATTCATCTCATTAATATACCATCTTATCCTGTTATTCGGGACCCAAGAAGTCTTGTTTTTCCATAGGGAAAATAACGATGAATAAAGGTATCAGTGTGACAAATGCCAACATTTCTCATCTGTGGAACTACTAGATAGCTGAAGCTTAGAAATGAATTGTTTGGGATATAGTAAGGCTTGAAGGACTCAGACAGAGCCCCTGGAAGGAGATTTCCCTTCTCCTTTCCCTTCCTCCACTTTAGTTTGTTTTATCCATAGTTCTTATTCACATCCAGAAACAATAAATTCCCTACAGGTCAGTTCCTAGGACAATAAGCCCCTAGGGACTGTCTAGATTTTCTGTTAGGGAAACTGCTGAGAGCTTTTCATTTTACATACAGTCTGTTGTATTTCCTTATTGTTTTATACGTGTAAGTCTTCTTTCCCCAGTGAGATTTTAATCTTAAAAAGCTCAATGAGGGGAGAGGGAATGTCTCATAGATCTTCTGTATTCAAGAGTGCCTACCCCAGTACTAAACACTGAGTAGCTGTTTAATATTAACAATGATCATAAAACACATAGCACCTTAAGGATTAGAAAGCACTTTAGACAAGAGATGTTTTATGTCCATATTACCTATAAGAAAACTAAGGTTTAGGGAAGCTGAATGACTTGTTTTGGGTCAAACAGTTAAGTGAGATGAATTCAAACCCAGATCTTCCAGGATTCTACATTAAATGCTCTAAATAATTATGTGATTTTCCCATTTTAAGAGTTTCACTCTCCATTCTTTATAGTTCCACTAGTGGCAGATGTGAAATCTATTCCAATAGAGTAGAAGCTTTCAGAATATCAACCCAACTAGATGGCCTTCAAACACAAATGCGAACATCATCTCCACATTTTACCTGTTGACTTTTATCACTGAGGAGATGACTCCAAAATATACTCATTAAATCCTACTCTGTTTCCCAAGAAGCAGATTGTCTATGGTACATTTCAAGCTGAATATCTCAAATGTGCAAAGTGTAACTCATTACTTTTCTGTTAAACCCACCTTCTTTCTGAATGTCTCTACTTCAGGAGGGCACCTCCAGTATTCTAGTCTTTCATGTTTGCAACCTCATTATCATCTTCAACTCTTCATTCTTCTTCATCCCACTTACTCAGTTGCCAAGTCTTGCCATTTCTGGTTCTAAAATGCCTCACATCCATCCTCTTCTCTTTACTCTCCCTATTTCAAGCCCTCACTACCAATTTCCTTCAGTTGCCTTCATGGATATTGGAACAAATTGTCCTCATCTGTGTATTCCACCAGGAAAAGTCTTCAGATGCTTGGAGTAGACATCCCCCTAAATCACTGAGAGGTTTGAGGACAACCTGCTTTAACCTTTCTGTTGTGAAGGTTTTGCTGGGATGTGGCTGCTGTGTTTGCTACAACTTCTTGGAGCCACAGGCAAGAGTTGGGTGGGAGGTAGACACTTAAGCCCAAAAGAGTGCTCAGCAAACCCTCACACCAGAGATGCTATTCTTCCCTGAACATCTCACGAACCCCATATGGTGGAATGGGCAGATGAGAGCAACTTAGCCTAATGGCCACGGAAGTGGCTAAAACAGGCACTGTACGCTTACCAGATATCAAAGATGCTAAGATTTTGCACTGCATCCTGAGCAACCGCCAGTTATCCTGCCTTTTCCCTTGTCACTGGACTTTGATGACTCTGGAAGAAAGAGGGAGAGATGAGTATGCCTCACTTAAATTCAATTGATAGGCAAAACATCATTCCATGATGGCATTAGTCCTCTTAAAAGATGAAGGACAATAACAATTTATTTCCTAGACTTTTACACTTATTATACTCATTACTCTCCTTGGCTTAGGTCTCTTCTCTTTTCGCCATATCTTCTATTAGTTGTCAATGTAGTTTTCCCAAAGCTCAGGTGTGACCATGTCATTAACCCCCTCCATTGAATGAACCTGTTGTCTTCCTCTTACTTCTAAGATCAAATATGAGTTCCTCTGTTTCAATTAGTATCTCCAACCACCTTTCCTGTCCCATTATATATTACTCTCTTTTTTCATTCTCTGATCTACCCAAACTGGCTTTCTTACTGTTCTAAATGCATGACATTCCATTTCTGGTCTTACTTCTGTTCTTTTCACCAGCTATCCTCTAACTTTGGAAAATATTTCCTTTTCCACATCCATTCCCCACTTTGAAATCCTTTTTTTTCCTTCAAAATTGAGCTAACGTGTCACCTTTTACGTGAAGCCTTTCTTGATTCCCCTTAGCTACTTATTTCTCCACAAAAACATATCAATGATCATTTATGTATTTTTATATGTGTTATATATACTTATTAGGATGCATCCACTATTAGAACATAAGCTCTCCAAGGGCAGTGACTGCTTCATTTTGTGGTTTTTGTGCCTCGAGTACATCTAGCACAATTCCTTCCACATTGGGATTCAATGGGGAGCTGGGAGAGCACCTAATAAATACTTGTTTGCTTTCTGCCCAAGGATCATAATAGGACTAGCTAGGTTTGGAGATGATCACAATATCATAGATTTAGATATGAAGGGTACTTTAAAGATCAGTGAGTTCAACCCCATTTTACAGATGAAGAAACTGAGACCAAAAGAAGGAACATTACTTGCCTAGATTCACACAGGTATTAAGAATCTGAAGTTGGACTCACACTTAAACTCAGGCCTTCAATATTTTTTCCCTTTAATCCATGGCTATCTGGTGAATCTGATTATCAGAACTCTGGTCACAAGGGTTGAGCTTTTTTGGCAATATCAGCTCATGAAGATTCCTTCTCAAATGTAGGATTGCTATCTGTATCTGTGGAGGGCGTCACAACACTATTGAAATCACAGGCCCTTGAAGCATCAAAGTAAACATCTGCTCTCTAAATGTTGTTTACCTAAACAGTACTTAAACCTTACCACTCTATGAGTGAATTTCTTTGCTCTTTTGCTACTCTTTTGGTTTTTCCTATGAAAGTCGATGCCTCTGATTCTCCTTGCTCAGGAAGTGACAATGCCAAGCTGTCTCTGATGAACAAATATAAAGACAACATCATTGCCACCAGCCCTGTGGATGCAAACCACCAACAGGCGACCCTCCTGTCCCACACCTCTAGCAACCAGAGGAAAAGGATCAATAACAAAGCTCGAGGTATGTGTGGGAGCTCTGTTAGCAGCTCAGAAGATTAGTGAGCTTCAAGGCAATATCAGAAGGAGAAGACTATCTTCTCATATACCCACTTAAAGTGAATTTTCTTGTATCAAAATAGATAATAACTCACATTTACATATGCTTTAAGGTCTGCCAAATTATTTTCTTACAAGTAGCCTGTGAGGCAGGTAATTAGCTATGTAGGCATAACACCCTCCAGTTTATAGATGGGGAAAACTGAGGATGCTAGAGATTGTGATTTACCTAAGGGCATACAGCTAAAAACATTAAAATCAGAATTTGAATCCAGAACATCTAGACTTCTACTTTACCATTTAACAGGAAAATCCTTCCCCTCACTGCTTAGATCTATCTTTTTTTGAGGACCTTTACTGATTGCTTAGGTGGAGAGATGGATAGAGGGACCCTATTGAGGTCCCTGCTTTAGGTTAGAGAGATGGATAGGGGGACCCTATGGAGGTACCAGCTTTATTTTAGGAATTCTGTCTCCATAACAATTTCTATTATTCTATTGAAATGATGAAAGCCATGTGGTGCTACAGGAAGAATTCTAGATTTGGAGCTGGTGGACATGGATTCAAATTCTGAATCAATACCTCTCTCCCTAGATGAGCTCAGGGAGTCACTTCATATTCCTGGACCTTAGTTTCCTAGTTTGTAAAAATGAGGGGAGTAGAACACATCAGATACCTAATAATCAAGAGAGCAAGAGGGCAAGAAACAAAGTGTGTGATCTATGTATGCACAAGGAATACTTCTATAAATGTGGAATATATTTGAGTGGAAATCAAATATACACACATTTTTTTTTCCTTTTTCTGGAGAGCTGGGTATTAAACATTTACCAGCACACTCCTGACATAAGTCAACCCTGGCTGAACACATAGTTGTTCTGAATGAGTTGGGAAAGGAAAGTCAGGCAAAGCTTGATGGATTTGGGGACTTGAGGGTGGTGGGGTGGGGAGGTTGTTCTTGAGCTGCTGCTGCTGAGCTTGATATTTTCCTTTTCATTACAGCTGGATCTGCCTTCCTGAACCCTGAAGGAGATTCAGGCACAGAAGCAGATAATGACCCACAGCTGACTTTTTACACAGATCCCTCCCGAAGCAGGAGGCGGAGCAGAGGTATGAGAGGTCTCCCTGAGGTGACAAGGGAGTAGGCAGTACAAAGGAGCATACACTGTGCTCTCCAGAGAGCAGTGCTAGAGAATATATTTTATAGATGAGGGTCTATTGTGTCTTTCCCAATCTGTGTACTCTATGCAAGAACGCAGTGCTAGACTAGGTATGTGCTAGCTAATAATATTTAAGGAGTTATACAACCTCTTTGCTACAGTTGTAACTAGGGTGGTACATTTAGGGACTTATCCCAGGGCACTGAAATTTAGAGGGAATAGAATTTATGACAGCATGCTATACCATCTGGCTCTTTGCTTCCCATAATGGTAGTCCTGGTAACGGAAACCTTGGGTACCTCAGGCTTTGTCTCTCCATCATTAGGTTGTCCTGAGGCATCCTTATTCTTGTAGAGTGGTGACACAGTCTCTTTCTAACTTAAATAATGTGTTTGCTCCCATTTCAAAACTGCGAATTACAGCTTTATTTGTCACTCAGGTGTCATCATTTAGATATCTTCTGCTCCAACATTTTTCTCAGAGAGAATCTTGAGTAATGTGATAAGATATGGAAAAACTTCAATCCATATTATCCTAGGTGTCTGGGAGGCAAAGCCATGTGTCAAAGTTATGTTCTGTAGGGAAGGTTCTTGAACAAACATAATAAAGTTTTCTTCTTCAGGGAGAGAAGATAAGTAAACCTAGAGATGAAGTTAGAAGATCATTTCTCCTAGAATATGGTGGATAAAAAAATCTCAACTTAATTGAAAGTATTTCTTGATCAGATGAGTCTGTGTCCTTCCTTCTGAGAGTGGCAGGAATGTTTTATGACTAAACAAAGGGAAAAAGAAAAAGGAAACGAAAAAGAGAAAAAGGAAAGGGGGAAAAAAGAACAGATGCTCTGTGTTATGCATATACAAATAGCTAACATGTATTGTTTTTAAAGTTTGCAAATGGATGATGGCATATGTAGTATATATAGCTTATTTTAATAGTGTGTATTAAGTAGCCTTATTTATAGAACAATATACAAATAAATAAAAACCATAATATATTCATATATACAAATATATACACACACTATGTGCATCTGTGTATGTAGATAGAGATTTTAAAAATCTGTCTATATCTGTCTATATCATATGTAAACTTCATCCCATCATTGAGAATCAAATGTTCTTAATTATGTAGTGTGACAAGGAAATCACTTTAAAAGACTGATATATATTAATTTAAGGTCGCCAAGGAATTCAGCTATGTAATTCCTAAATGAAAAATCAAGTCAGCAGTCAACCTTTTATGGAGTTTAATTACAAACAGGAGGAAGAAAGGTATTAGAGATAGAGAGAGAGGGAGAGAGAAAGGGGAGAGAAGGGAATAGGGCTTAAATACCCCTTCTGTTTAGGCTGGGCCAAAAGGCCCAAGCCCTTAGATAGCTGAGGCAAAGAAAAGAGATCAGTCCCTATCACTCACGTGACCAAAATGGAGAAACAGTCTCAGGGGCCTCCACCTCCAGCTTCCTTCAGAGCAAGCTTCTCAGAGCACCACCTCTCCAATCAACCACCTCTAGTCCTCAGACCCCTCTATCTTTAAGGAAACCATCCAAGTTCCCTCCCCTCAGTTCTCACATCTACCAATCACTGTCCATGTCTTCTCTATGCCAATGGTGGCTCTAGCTTAACCCAGGACCGTCCAGAGGTCTGTGGCTTTGCACATGTCCGTTGAAGGTCATATTCTCAAATATTTAAATCTTGATCCTTTGCTATAGCCCTTCCTAAATCCTGTTACCCTGAGTAGGGTGGAGATTGGAATAATTAAATTTTGATCTATGCTACAGCCCTTCCTAAATCCTGTTAGGACTGAGTAGGGTGTAGATTGTAATTTCCAAGACCTGGTTCTGTCATTCCAAGTATCTCTATTGTATCAATTCTAAAATAAATCATGACTCAAAGAACCTCCCGCTCCATGCTTAAGCATAGGTCAAAGCCCTCTCCATTGTTCAGCAAAAGGTTTCTGTCCTAAAGTAATCTCAGGTAGGGAGGAGAAGGACCCTCCCTACCTAATGTTGGAAATGGGGAAATTTCCAACATTCATAAGCCTAAGAAATTTTAAGGTTTACAGTAGGTATCCCTGAAATGCTATATAAGAAAATTTATATTGAGAAATCACAAAGTAATTACCTCTAAGGCTTCTTTTAGATATTAACTTATCTTTTAAATACATATGTTTGTTAGTATTAATAATTCTATGAGAGATTATAGATAAGGGGGGAAATACCAGGATATTAGGGGCCATTAAGATGGAATTTTAAAAAATCTGATTTTAAATATACAAATTTATATATATTAAAATGAAATATGTATGTATAAAAACATAAAAAAAGTTTCCTTTTAAGGACATTGAATTCACAGCAAATTTCAATTTCATATCTAAGTAAAGGATATCTGTGCTTACTAAAACTATGTACTTGAGCCTTAGAGCAGCCCTTTTCACCTTTCTATTTTAGGATTCCTGGTAATGTCTCCTTTTTGTCATTTTTTATTCTGGGCAACTGGACCTATTAACTCTGTATATTGCCTTTCTCTATTTTTAGCATTTTCAATATCTACCAAGCTTGAGCTATTTCTATCCCTTAGGTCAGTTGGGCAGAATTTGCCACTTAGCTTAAACTTTGGGGTACAAGAGCTTGGCACCAAAAGCTGGTTAGGGGAGAGAATTCCATCTTCCTGGGTCTTTTGTGACTCACCTCTGCAAAGGACATAATGTTGTACCTCTCCCAGTTCCACCCCAAGATCAGGACCAGGGCCTGAGGTTACACACATTAGTTCCAAGCTCTCTACATTCCTGTTTCCTTCATAATGCTTCTTGAGAATGAATAAGTCATACAAAGTGAAGGAGATAGAAGTGCTTTCCAGAATGGATGGCCCCTGATACAATGGGCTAAGTTCTTTTATGGGCTGCTGTTCTTTTATGATTATTGTGGGTTTGGAAGAGAGAAAAGAAGAGAAGTCAAGTTTCAGACTCAGGTCCCTGGGCTCCTTACCATTTGTTGCCTTTCTCTTGTCTGGTTTGCAGTGGGTTCTCCAAGAAGTCCTGTGAATAAGACCACCCTGACTCTCATCAGCATCACCAGCTGTGTGATTGGCCTCGTCTGCTCATCCCATATGAGCTGCCCACTCATTGTCAAAATCACCCTGCATGTCCCTGAGCACCTGATCGCAGATGGTGAGCCTATCCTCCCATGCATGAGGCCAACTCAATTCCCCACAACTTGATTTTCTAGACACAGTAAAGTGAAAGATCAGAAATTTTAAGCTTTAAGATTTAATGTGGAATAAGGAATTGAGTCCTGGACTTGTAGTCAGGAAGATCTGGGTTCACATAGTACTTGTCACACTTAATAGCTATTTGATCATGAGCAAATCCCTAAACTTTTCTGAGCTTTGGGCAACTGTTTAACAGTATAACAGTAACAGCATAAATGCAACTAACATTAATGGATAAACTTATTACATCCTACTATCATAATGACCTTGGGCAAGTCACTTAACCATTTATCCTCAGTACCCACTTATGTAAAATAACTTCATTGGGCTAGCTGGTCTCTAAAGTTCCTTCTTATTTGAAATTTATGATCTAAATACATTAAAGTAATGATTTTCTCAATGGTATGCTCTTATTGGAATGAAGTTAATATAGCCCAAAAGGGGACCAACTTGCAGTGAGAGAGATGCCTACATAGGAGACTATATTAATTTTTAATGCCCAAATATCTCTTTGATATTTTCTTTCTTTGAAATTAGGATCCTCATGAGAGGATGCATAGTTCAAGTTGTCAATAAGCAATCACAATATCCATGGCCAGTAAGGATTATTAGCATGTACTTTTTTCTTCTGGTGTCTATCAGGCTCCATAGTCATTTCTGAAAAAGTTGCTGCAAATGAAAATTTGTATTTCTATTTTGAGGTTTCCATGACTTAATTCTCAAGTCATTCTCTTCATAAGATTGTCAACTTACAACTGGAATGGACAAGAAGGAGCCTTTGAGTACAAACTCCTCATTTTACATATTAGGAAACCAAGACCCAATGTTCACATAGATGGCAAAGAGAAAAATCAAACCCACTTCTTTTTGTTGACTCAAAGTCCAACTCTCTTTCCATTGCATTATGATGTCTTCTTAAAGACACTAAATTGATTCTTCAAAATCTTCTACCAAGGGACCATAAGCTAATGCATCTTTCTTATCTCATTCCCAACCAGTTTCTAATTATTGCCTATCTCTAGCATAATTACTCAAAACCCACATTTAATTCTCCTTTCACAGAAAATGAATTGCAGGCTATTAGTTATCATATAGTAAAATACTAATATTTCCTACCCAGCTGTACACACATTGGAGCTTTAGCCTGACTTGGGTCATCATTTGATTTCAAACTTAGGAGTTGTATGAGGGGGATTGGGGTTGACATCATGGTTTGAGGTTGATCATCAGATAGTCCTAGGTCAAAGTTATTATATATTCAGGGATTTTTTTAATCTTTATTTTCTTTCTCTTCTCCTTATAGGGAGCCGCTTTATCTTACTGGAGGGCAGCCAACTGGATGCCAGTGATTGGCTGAATCCTGCCCAGGTGGTGCTCTTCTCCCAGCAGAACTCCAGTGGGCCCTGGGCCATGGATCTTTGTGCCCGGCGGCTCCTAGACCCTTGTGAACATCAATGCGACCCAGAAACTGGTAGGCAGGAGCACCGGGCAGCGGGTAACTGTCAGAGATGTCATGCCTCTTGTAATCATTCATGTGTAGCTTGGGCCATCACTCCTAACTTTTGTAATAAGGGATTATTTGAAGGATAAATGATAACTAAAGGGCTTCTCCCTTCCTCCCTTCCTCCCTTCCTCCCTTTCTTCCCTTCCTCCTCCCTCCCTCCCTCCCTTTTATGGGTCTCTTCTGTTCGTCTTCCTAAATCAACTCACTTCCACACTTTCCTATACTTCCCTGGGGGCCATTGAATGTATAAGTTAACATCAGGGCCCTGGACACTGACCAAGTTGGCTTAACATTCAGGATCATTTCCTGACCACAGACATGGTAGAAAATGATACTTCTAGCCCTTAGGAATGGTATTCACAGGACCAATCACATTTGGAATCCATTTTTTCCAGGCTATCATAATGCCAATCAGCATTCAAAAAGATACTCATTCAACTTTGTTTAAGGGTTCCTAGATGTAACTACTCCTTTTAGCCTTGATAAGATTTCTAGAACTCATGGGCTGAGTGGCATGAGGTGGTGCCACCAGGGAGATTGTGTGGTGCATTATGTCTAGGGTTGAGGGTAAAGTTAAATATCAGAACTCTGTGTCCACTGTCCCAGAAGTACCAGAGCATAGATTTAGAGCTGGAAGGGGGCTTAAAGTTCATTTAGTCCAATTCTTTCATTTTCTAGAGGTGGTGCTAAGGCATAGAATGGTTAGGGGACCTGCCTATGAACACAAAGAGAGTAAGGTAATAAGATTATGATTTGAACCATGGTCCTTTGACTCCAACCTTAATATTATGTCCAATATACTGTGCTGCCTCTCTCTCTGTCTTTGTCTCTCTCTGTCTCTGTCTCTCTCTGTCTCTCTCTCTTTCTGTCTCTCTCTGTCTCTCTATCTCTCTGTCTCTCTCTCTCTCTCTCTCTCTGTCTCTCTCTCTCTGTCTCTCTGTCTCTCTCTCTCTGTTTCTCTCTCTCTCTCTCTCTCTCTCTCTCTCTCTCTCTCTCTCTCTCTCTCTCTCTCGCTCTCTCTGTCTCTATTCACACACATGGATTTTAATGGGAAGGGAACTTCAGGACTGGAAAAGAATAAATATTATTTCAATTCTCACAGAGGGAAGAGAATGAAGTCCTACAGCTGCAAGCACCTGTGTTTGGGGAAACAACTTGCTTCTAGGTCTAATAGGCTAGTAAACTCAGACTACAAGAGCAGAGCAGTTGACTTGAGGTAGCTAGGTGTCAAGTGCAATTGCCTTAACTTCCTTTAAATTACTACTTGTATAACATTGAACAAGTCACAACCTCTAGGCTTCAGTGTTCTCATGTGCGTAAAACAAACTTAATGAGGGCTTCTAGAGTCTCTCCTGAATCTGTACTGATGATCCCCCGATGCTCCTCTCCATGTACTTTGCAATCCAGTAACCCTGGCCTTCTTGTTGTTCTTTATACATCATATCCCTCCACTCGATTACATTCATTGTCTCTGGATATCCTTCAATCCTCAAACTCTCTTCCTTTTTCACCTCCATTTAATAGTTTCTTTGGCTTTCTTCAAGTCTCAGCCAAGTCCCACCTTCTTTGAGAAAACTGTCTAATTCTTTCTTAACCTTTTTGTCTTTTTTTCTGAGACTCCCTTAATTTTTCCTAAATATAGGTGTTTTAGACATAGTTTATATATAAATATATGAGATACAGAGCTTGCTGAGAATGGGGATATGTCCACTGACTGTCTGACTAGGACATTGAAATAATGACTTACTAAATGGTATGCTTTTACTGAAATGAAATTAATAGATCTTGAAAACAGCCTTTTGACTCGTGGGAGACAAAATCAGTCAATAAATACATATTAACAAACAACTATTAAGCACCTATTATGTACCAGGCAATGTGATAAGCACTGAGGATATAAATACTAAAAAGATAGACAATTTTTGCCCTCAAGGAGATTACAATCTAGTGGGGGAAGACACCCAAATAGAAGCTGAAGAAGTGAGATGGAGGAGTGGACAAGGTAACTGGGCCATGGAGATATGATGGATATGTCCAAAGAAATCCAGATGAGTGGAGCCAGTTGAAAAATGAGAAGGCTGTACTGATTCTCCTCTTTAGTTGGAAGTATTGTCACTCATGGATAGTTTTACTGTTCAATCAGAAGTCAGAACATTCTCGTTTCCTTTACTTGAAACTTTCTTTTGACTTTGGTTTCTTCAAAATTTCTAGAACAGGGGCAGATATATGGCTCAGTGGGTTGAGAGTCAGGCCCAGAGATGGGAGGTCCTGGGTTCAAATTTGACCTTAGACACTTCCTAGCTGTGTGACCTGGGGCAAGTCATTTAACCCCTTGCCTAGCCCTTACTACTCTTCTGTCTTGGAATCAATTGATTCCTTGGTATAGATGGGAGGTAAGGATTTAAAAAAATATTTCTAGAACATATTTTTAAAATTCATATTTAATTTGTTACATTAAAATTCCAAAGTAACTCCCTCCCTTACTCCTCGCCCCACTTAGAGAAGGTATCATTGACAAAGATAGATGTATATATATAAAACTAGGTCTTTATTTCTATTTATCAGCTCTTCCTCTGGAGGTGGACATATACAAGTCCTTCATCAAACAATATTTCTATTTCTGTATATATTGTTCTATTGCATCTTCTTGTTTCACTCTTTATAATTTCATGTAAGTTTTTCTGTGTTCCCAAATTAACCTGTTCATAATTTCATTTGGCATAGTAGTATTCCATCACAATCATATGCCACAGCTTGTTTAGCCATTCCCTAAGTGATTTTTATTTTATTAAATTTATTTTTTAAAAAAAGTATCTTCTCTCTTAAAATCAATACTTTGTATTGGTACCAAGGCAGGAGAGTATAAGAACTAGGCAAAGGGGCTTAAGTGACTTGCCCAGGGTCACACAGCTAGGAATGAAGCCACATTTGAACCCAGGACCTCTCTAGACCTGGCTCTCAATCCCTTGAGCCACCTAGCTGGTGCCCCAATACACCTCATATTTTTAGTATATGGTTGGTGAAAATCTAGACAAAGAAGTAGTTATCACATTCCAGTTTGCCTTCATTAACATGCCAGATAATGCCATTTCCCTTTTTGATGATGATGATATGATTATGATGATGCTTAGCATTTATACAATACTATAAGGATTGCAAAACACTGGACAAACATCATATCATTTTTTCCTTGTATTTACCTGTTAGGTGACATTTTATCCCCATCTTACAGATGAGGAACATGAGGCTGAGTTTAAATGATTTGTTCTTGGTCACACAGCTAGCAGGTGAGATCAGGTTCAAATCCCTCCTATAGTTCTGGCTGAGTGCTCTCATACCTGTCTTTTTGAGGAGGTTATTTGGCAAATCAGGATTTATTTAAATTTTGGCAAGGCTCTGGGCAAAGTTTTTCTCTACTTTTCTTGCAAACAAGATGAGGAGATGTAAGGCCACTGATAGTATATTTGGGTAGGCTTGGAACTTTCTGAATGGCCAGGCATATAGAATAGTTCTTAGCAGTTTGATACCCACTTAAAGGGGGTGATATTCCCCTGACATCAAACTGTTTTTCATCCCATGCTCTCATAACATTACTGACGACTTAGACAAAGACATAAATTACATACTTACATTTGTAGGTAACAAAAAGTCTGGGAGGCATAGCTGATACAATTGTTGAGTTGGAATAGGAAAGGATCTTGACAGTTGTAAAGATTAAAATTTAGGGGAGATGGGGAGACTGAGGCAGGTAGAAATTAGTTTCTCTCTGCAAGGAGTATTATATTTTTTAGAGGTTTATTAAAGGCTAAAGATTAAAGAATATACAAGTAAGAAACATGTGCCTAGGCCAGAGGCCTAGACAAAATAACCTCACATCACGCAAGAGACCGTCTGCACCAAAACGGAAGTCCAAAAAGAGCCAAGAGACCCTCAAAAGCCTTTGAATCAGCTTAAATACCTTCTCGATCTCGGCCCAGGTGAGATTACAAGGCATTCTGGGGAAGTGGAGCAAAGGCTCATGGGGATTGTAGTCCCGTATTCGAGTCTATTTTTTACATTCCCCCCCTTTGATCATTTGCAAAAAATTAATTTTTTTCCAAAGGATCATGAAAACATAATCAATTTAAAGATTACAATAATTGAGGATAAGAGAAAGAAAAGAATAAAACCAATAATTACTGGACCCATTGACAGAAAGCCAGTTAGGGGGCAGTCCCCTTTGGCATGAAAGTATGCATGCAAATAAATGTTCATTAACCACACCCAAAGTTCATTTTGTGCAGCTTGTGGTCTGGAGGCTTCTTCATGATGGCTTCTCCAACAGTTCAGTTTCTGAATTCAGGGAAGTAGCATCTTCTTTACCTAAAATTCTTCTCAAAAGGAATTTAAACTTTGCAATTTAAATAATGATATTTTTTACATTACCCCCGTTAAGAGGGTGATATAAAAAAAAAAAAGGATCACTTAGGGATGCATGGCTGAGGTATGAGGTATATGAATCAATTGGCAAGAGATATTAAAAAGACATCAGAAAAATCAAAAGGAAAGAAAAATTTCTGGATGAAAATATAGACTATCAAAGTCTTATGTGTAAAAATTCCAAGTAGAAGAAAAATAAATCTATAACAAGTCCTTCAATCAGGGCCCAATCAAAATGATCTAAGTAATGATGCATTTACTCAGTCAGTAGCCAGGACTACAGAAAGGTACCACACTATGAGAGGCAGAAAAGGGGACCAGATTATAGGAGCCAAGTAGGAGCCAAGGTTTCGGGGATACTCGTCTGTGAGTATCTTCAGGGTGAGTGTGGATACAAGGAAAGCCTATGTCTTAACACATGTTAAACATAGTAACCTCGAGACTTCACACTAGGTTCAAGACCTTTGTGTATTGGCCTAGAAGTGCATCAATCCATCCTAGATTGGCCTTTCTTTGGCCCTATGAAATGGCTCTTGTGTGTATCTCTTGTCCTGGAATCAGACAGAATCATTAAGCAAAGTCCCATAATTTTTTAAATAATTAGTGGCATCATTTTTATAGTCACAAGCCTTTTGGGCATGCTCTGACAAATGTATCTTACACTTGTAGTACTGAAAAATCAAAAGGTTAAAGAAAATCTTAATGCCGGTGACATGTGCTTCAAATATAAAAAGGAGAGAAAAAATAATAAAAAAAAACTGAAAAAGTTTATTGCACATGCAAGAAAAATATAATAAAAGAGCTTTAAAAAATTCAAAAGTATAGCTTATAATCATTGACACTATGTGTCAGTTAAGAAAATATAAAATACAAGGTTTTCTCACCAAAAAATGAGATCCATTTCCTCTTTGTATTTGGCCATGATCACTGTGAGTAGAAGGCAAATGAATTGAACAAGGTTAACAATTTTTTCATCTTTAAAAATACAGTAGTACAAATATGTAGATATCAAAATCCCCCAAATTCTCAATAGCCCAATTAATTACAATAGCAAACAAACACACTTTCATATTTCACATAAGTTGCTGTATGACATTTTTAAAACCTATGAATTGATGGACATTTGTCACAATTTTTACAAACATAGAAATCTTTCAACCTTGGTATTTAAACATATTTTTTTAAACAAAGTAAAACTCATCTTGGGTTTAGAAGATAATCAAGAAATCTATATATCATTCTGGTAGAAGTAAAATAGTGAGCTGAAGAGCATAAATAAAGGGGTGCTCCTTTTTATTGGAGGTTTATAGGGATACAAATGCCCTGAGTTTAACTGCCCAACTTCCATTCACATGTGGGAAGGTTGGGGGTTATAAAATACATTTCACTTCAGCTACTGTAATGGGCCTTACCTCGTGGTAGGGGCAGGCAAAAATAACCAGATTGTTAAAAAAAATTCCAAAAATCATATTTAAAAAACCCTTAAAATCAAATCATTTGAGGTATTTAGCACATTAAATTTCCAAAGGTTGTTAATACAATTATAACCAGTTCTGAAGTCCATCTATCCTCGGCAAAATAAAAAAAAGCTGTTTTTTCACATATGGGCTTATTCACAACACTATTTGTTCAACACAGTTATAGGGGAAAAACAACAGAATTTTAAAACTCAGTACATTCAAAATAAATTCAATCAACCTTCAGTTCACAGAATAGTATTCAATACAGTACCGAGAAGGTATTTAAGTTGATTCAAAGGCTTTTGAGGGGCTTGGCTCTTTTTGGACTTCCGTTTTGGAGCAGGCTCGTCTCTTGCGTGATGTGAGGTTATTTTGTCTAGGCCTCTGGCCTAGGCACATGTTTCTTACTTGTATATTCTTTAATCTTTAGCCTTTAATAAACCTCTAAAAAATATAATACTCCTTGCAGAGAGAAACTAATTTCTACCTGCCTCAGTCTCCCCATCTCCCCTAAATTTTAATCTTTACACAGTGTAGAAAATGGAACAGAATCTAAAGGGAAGAAAACAAATAGGAATAAATATAAATTAAACTTTGGATTAAAAAAATCAACTTCATAAGCACATCATAAGGAAGGCATGATGGAAGTTCATCTCAGTGTGAGTTAAAAGTCAATAATTTGGGGGCAGCTAAGGGGCTTAATAGATAAAGACCCAGAACTGGAAGTAGGAGGTCCTAGGTTCAAATCTTATGTCAGACACTTTCTAGCTGTGTAAACTTGAATAAATCACTTAATATTAATAAATAAAGTCATTGCCTAGACCTTATAGCTCTTCGATCTTGGAACTGATATTCAGTATCAGTTCTAAGACAGAAAAGGGACTTTCCTCAAAATAACAATTAGCATTCATTTAAAACCATCAGCAAATATCATCTATGATGGGAATAAGTTAGAAACCTTCCCATTAATATCAGTAGTGAAACAAAGGTGTCCATTATCTTGAATATTTTTAATATAGCATTAGAAATGCTAGTTGTAGTAATTAGAGAAGAAAAAGAAATTGAAGGAATTAAAGTAGGCAATGAGGAAACTAAACTGTCACTCGTTGTGGATGATATGATGGTATACTTGGAGAATCCTAGGAAATCAACTAAAAAGCTAGTAAAATAATTAACAATTTTAGCAAAGTTGGATGATACAAAATAAACACATAAATCATCAGCATTTTTATACATTTCCAACCAAAATCAGCAGCAAGAGTTAGAAAGAGAAACTCTATTTAAAATCGCTCTAGACATAAAATATTTGGGAATCTATCTGTCAGGACAATATCAACACAATTACAAAACACTCCACACAAATAAAACTAGATCTAAACAACTGGGAAAAAATTAATTGCTCAAAGGCAGGCTGAGCTACTACAATATAAATGACAATCTTACCTAAAGTAATTTACTTATTTAGTGCCATATCTTTCAAACTAACAAAAAAATATTTTATAGAATTAGAAAAAATAACAAATTCATCTGGAAGAAAAAAAATGTCAAGAATATCAAGGGAACTAATGAAAAAAATGTGAAGGATGGGGGCCTAGCAATACCAGATCTTAAGCTGTACTATAAAGCAGTGATCATCAAAACAATCTGACACTGGCTAAGAGACAGCAGGGTGGATCAATGGATAGACTAGGAGTAAATGACCTCAGCAATCTAGTGTTTCATAAATTCAGAGATCCCATATTTGGAGATAAGAAATCACAATTTGAAAAAAAACTGTTGGAAAAATTGGAAAACAGTATGGCAAAAATTAGGTCTAGATCAATATTTCATACTCTATATCAAGATCAGTTCAAAGTGAGTGTATGACTTAAGCATAGAGTAATATTATGAGCATATTAGGTAAACATAGAATAATTTACCTATCAGCTCTATGGAGAAGGGAAGAATTTAAGACCAAGCAAGAAATAGAGAACCTTATAAGACATGAAATGGATAATTTTGATTATATTAAATTAAAAAGATTTTGAACAAACAAAAACAATGCAACCAAAATTAGTAGGGCAGAAACAAACTGGGGGAAAAAATTCCATAACAAATTTCTCTGATAAAGGTCTAATTTCTGAAATATATAAAGGACTAAATCAAATTTATATAAAAAATGTCACTCTCCAATTGATAAATTGTCAAGGGATATAAATAGGCAACTTTCAGAGGAAGAAATCAAAGCTGTCAATAATCACATGAAAAAATGTTCTAAATGCCTTTTGATTACAGAAATGCAAAGCAAAACAATTCTGAGGTACCCCCTTACACCTAGCAGATTGGTCAGTACAACATTAAAGGAAAATAAAAAATTTTGGAGGGGATGTGGCAAAATTGGGACACTGAAGCATTGCTGGTGGAGTTGTGAATTAATCCAATCATTCTGGAAGGCAATTTGGAATTATGCCCAAAGGGCTTTAAAATAATAGAATGAATACCTTTTGATTCAGCAATACCACTATTAGGTCTATATCCCAAATAGATTTAAAAAAAGTGGGAATGAACCTGTTTGTACCAAAATATTTATAGTTGTGTTTTTTGTGTTGGCAAAAATTTGGAAACTGAGGGGATGCCGTACAATTGGGGAATGGCTGAACAAATTGTGGAATAAAGACATTGATGGAATACTATTGTCCTACAAGAAATGATGAACAGGATGATTTCAGAAAGAAATGGAAAGACCTACATGAATTGACACAGAGTGAAATGAGCAGAACCATGGGAATGTTATACACAGTATCTGAAATATTGTGGAATGATCAAATATCATTGAATTTGCTACTAATGGTAATGCAATGATTCAGGACATTACAAAGGGACTTATGAGAAAGAACACTATCCACATGTAGAGAAAAAAAAAGCTCTTGGAATAGAAATGCAAAAGAAAATATGTGATTTATCATTTGGGTTTTGGTTTTATAAGATTACTCTCTTACAAAAATGAATAATATGGAAATGGGTTTTGAGTGATAATACATGTATAACCTGGTGGAATTGCTTGTTAACTCAGGAAGAAGGGAGGGAAGAGGGGAGAGTGAGAACATGAATCATGTAATCTTGGAAAATGTATGTACAAATTTATTACTGGAATAAAATAAATAATTTTTAAAATTCTAAGATAGAAAGTAAGGTTTTTAAAAAATAATAATGTGATAAAGTAGCCCCGGCACAAAAAATAATACAATACTAATACATTCTCAGACTGTATCAAGAGGTCTTCTGTCAAAGACACTGGGAATGTTCAATCCTCTGTACTATACTTTTGACGAGGCAATACTTAGAAAGAAAAAATAGTTGTATATAATATTATCAATGACTAGTTAATACATCTGTTTCCATATTATTTTTATTTATTTTATTTTTTATTATATATATATTATATATAAATAAATATTATTATATTTATTTTTATTATACATATGTATAAATATATATAGGTGCATATAATATTATATATGTTATATATAACTTCACAAAATCTTTCTATATATAAAGAGAATTCATATATATATATGCATTTATATATACATATCTAATTATATATACAAGTGAAAAGGGACTTATCCTCTCTTTGTTTTCTTTGATATAATCAATCAGTGACCTTTGATGTGCAAGTACAGACATCCCCTCAGACACAGGAAATTGATCCCACAGGCACTGCCCCCCTGGGTGGTGTCAGTCAAATTAAGGAACTCTGATTGGTTCCTGAGATGTGACAAGGGAGAGGATGGAGAAAATGGCTTATAAAGGCGTGACTGGAGGTCTGAACACACATTCTTGCATTGGTGACACTCTTGCTAGAGACACTACTGAGCTGATGACTCTTGCTGAAGGGAGACACTTACTCTGGGGACTTTTGATGAAAAGATTCTCACAGATTTCTGACTAAAGATTGGAACCTGAAGGAGCCTTTGTCAGAGGTGAACTTCATTCCATCAGAATGCATTGTGGGGGGAGGGGGCAGCTGGGTGACTCAGTAGATTGAGAAGCAGGCTCAGAGATGGGAGGTCCTCGGTTCAAATCTAGCTTCAGACCCTTCCTAGCTGTGTGACCCTGGGCAAGTCACTTAACCCCCATTGCCTAGCCCTTACCACTCTTCTGCCTTGGAGCCAATACACAGTATTGATTCTAAGACGGAAGGTAAGGGATTAAAAAAATAAAGAAAGAATGCAATTAGGGTATTTAGCTAAAGAGCTTCCTACCTCTTTCCTACATTTCCCTCTCTTTACTATCTCTATTTTGATTAAGCTAAATTGTTAAAGATACTAACAGATTCATAATTTAATTTTAATTTTTAATTATTATAATTTGGCAACCTTTTAACTATTATATAGATACAAGTATGTGTATATATATTTATATATAAACACACACAAACCCCTTTGTATTTAACAGCAACAGCTTGCTATTATAGCCATCTGTGTATGTATTATATACAAACACCTATATAATATATAGTAACATGATATATATACACATACACTTGTACATATGTGTGTATCTAATATTAACAAGAACATTGCTAAATTAGAATTGTCCATAAGGGTTAACAAGATGGGGAAGAAGTGTCTTGCATTCATACCATGTAAGGATTGGCTAAAGACTACTGAGGATTTTTTTTTTTTGCCTGCAAAGAAGAAGACTTAGAAGAAATATGATCTTTGTGTCTCATCATTTGAGAGGTTATCATGTCTGAAAGACACTAGACTTATGTGCTTCTTCTCAAAGGCCAGAACCAGAGACCGGGAGAGGAAGTTTCAGAGAGGCAGATTTTGACTCTACATAAGAAATAATTTATTAACAATTAGGACTACCATTTATCAAAAGCTACTATGGCTGCTAGTAGGATTCTCCTCACTGGAGAGCTTAAAGCAAGGTCTGGATGACCATATAGCCGATAAGTTAGAGAGGGAGATTTTTGTATGAGTTGAATGAATTAGCTCTAAGGTCACTCCCAGATCTTTAATACTTTGATTCTATGAGGTTCTTTCCAAGAAATACAATGTAGGATAACCAAAGCCTTTGGTCACTGTGAAGTATGTACAATTTTGTGAAGAGAGGTGATAAAATATGAAGTGTTCATATCTTGGGCAGGAAATGACCAAGATAATAATAATAATAATAAATAGTAATATTAATAATAGCTAACTTTTATGGAACACTTTAAGGTTTTCAAAACTCATCATAAATATATATATCATATTATTTGATTCTCACAACTTTGTAATGTAGGTACTATTTCTCTGTCTATTTTATAGATCAAGAAATTGAGGATTTAAAGAAGGACTGGCTCAGGGTCATATTACTAGTATAAGGCAGTATTCCAATTTATTTTTTTCAATATAGTTCTTGGAGTTGGATGAAAATAGATACGTCTATATTTAATCAATTTTTAATGGGCCCATTGTAGAGAATCTTGGCCCCCATATGGAGTAAAAAGTACAGCATTTAAAACTTCCGTTTGTGGGGCTCAGCTTGCTGATTCTCCCACGCCATCAGGAAAATGCCAGACTAAACAGATGGGCTTTTCACCATGCCCAAAAGTCAGTTTACATGTTCAGTCTTAGAAACCTAGAGGAAAGTACAGTCCAGAAGTGAAGTCCTTCCTCACCAAGTTCCTAGTCCTCTTTCCCTGATCACCTGTTGTGTCGCTCTACATTGATCAGTCTTCCTCTGAAATGGCTTCATTTAGAAGAACTGGAATTCTATTCCACATGATCATTAAAAGTCAGCAAGCACTTCGAAGGAAAAGATAACCTAAGGGTTTTCAAACTGTAAGTTATCTTAGACATCAGCCAGTTTAAAGATTACATTTTAAAAATGAGGAAACTGAGGCCCAAGAGGCTGTGATTTGTTGGGAGTCACGTAGCTGGTGGGGAACAGAACCAACTCCAACTTCATCCATATCACAGACCTCCTGACTGCTTACTTGGTCTTTTCAATTCATTATAAAAAGCCAGGCAGCACAGTCTTTATCTGGGTCTATGAGGACATGCCTTTTTTCATGAACTGGTCTATGGTAAGACCCTCATATTCACATTTATATTTTCTCATTAGGTGGAAAATTACTAATGCTTGTCGAAAATGACTTTGGAAAGTCCCTCCCCTGCCAATGACATCATAGTCTCCTGGCAACCAATGTATCTCCAACCACAAAGCCATGGAAGGAATCTAAAAATAAGGACCCAAACCCCAAAAACAGAATTAAGTGGCAATATCGCCATCTTTGATAATGGTTGGGAGAGGGGCTACATAGATTATATAAGATATAATATACATACATGCATATTCACATATATTTAAATATACATATATACACATGTACTCATATACACAAATGTATATAACCATTTATGGGGGTAGTTAAGCAGTATACTGAGCTGGGACCCAAATCAGGAAGACTTATCTTTGTGAGTCCAAAACTAGCCTCAGACACTTACTAGCTGCCACTTAACCATGTTTGCCTCAGTTTCCTCATCTCTAAAATTGTCTTGAGAAACAAATGATAAACCACTCCAATATCTTTGCCAAGAAAATTCCAAATGGGGTCATGAAGAGTTGGGTATGACTGAAACAGCTGGACAGCAACAATATATGGAAGGTCCTCTTTGTCACTTTCCTCATATGAGATAGATGATGTCGTTATTCCACACTCTCATCACTAAGAAACTTATCGCCTCCCACATTCCATCGCAGATCCCATCCCTGTATAGTTTTCAAGTGTTGGAACTGGCTGCAAGTCAATCCAACCTTATTTTTGCAATCTTCCCAGCACTCTCTGGAAATGCCATTGTACTAGGTCATGTGCTTTCCAATCCAAGCTGAAGTGTGTCATAGGAATGGATTATATCACTAATGCTGGAGAGGAGCAGTCTCTGAGACTCAGATCTTACAGCATTCTTCCTTTCCTAGATAGGTCCAAGACTGAGCAAATATTTACTCAGCAATTCTCAAGATCTCCCAGACAAGGAAGTAAAGGGCAGATTTGCCCTCCCACCATGTTACAGTGAGAAATCACTGAGACTCTAAAGAGAAGAAATGACTTACTGAGGTCACATAGAGAATAAGATGTAGACTTGGAACTGAGAAGGAAGAATCTCCTTTCCTGTGTCATATTATAAGCTTCAAGTTGTGTAATTTTCACATCATACCTCTAAGATTTATGTATTTTAGTTTCCTCGACTTCAGAGGTATCCCAGACTCAGTCTGTCCAAAAGAGCAAGGAAGATCTTAGTATAAATTCTGCCTTAATATATACTGATTGAGTGACCCTAGTGAAGTCATTCTTCTCAGGACTCTAGGCAACCCTATATGAGTCACAGAATAGATGCCCTTCCAAATAATTCCCTATTCTACTGATTCACAAGTCCAATCTCTCTCCTGATTATTTCCATTAATTCTCTTTCCAACATTCCTCTTTCTGTTCAGGACACCACTGTCATTCTAGTCACCCAGTTAAGCAATTTAGATATTATCATTGATTATTCATGCTCAATCCCCACTTATGGGCCCCCAATTCATTGCCATATATCATAATTTCAATATCTCATTTCCATCTCCTTCTCTCCACTCACACCTCAAATGCCCTAGCTCTTCACCTCTACTTCTTTTTAGGGATCAATTCCACTGCTGTCTCCTTCAAGAGACTATTATTATTTCCCTCAGTCATTGGTACCCCACTCTATCACTTTGCAGTTACTTTCTCTATTGCCCACATTCACTTATCTTTGAACCTGTAGTATAAATCCCAGAAGAATATAAGCTTCCTGAAGGCAGAGCTGTATTTGTGTTTCCTGTTCTGCAAAGACAGTAGGTGCTTAATAAATGTTCGCTCATTGACTGATGAATCTAATTAATGTTAAGTTCCCTCCAAGTTGCCTGCTAACATTTCAGGGAATCTCTGGGTTGTAATCTGACAATGGCAATGGTACTAATTCAACAGGTATTTACTAGGTGCCCGCTAAGTGCCCTCTGCAAGGAACTAAGAATATAAAGATGAAAGATCAATCAAACATAGATAACTGCTCAAGTGGGTAGCTTTTGAAGGAAAATGAACTTCATTTGAATGGACCAGAACTGCTCAGGACTTTAGGCTAACAGCATATTTCCATCCCACTACAAAAGGATCCTCCCCAGTTGAAAATTTAAATCCTTCACAGATTCATCATCTTAGCACCCACTTCTGGCAAAGCTTCACTGAACAGTGACAGAGACTTAGTGTTTGAAGTACAAATTTTTTTAAAACCTTCACCTAGGATAATCCTATTTCTCTTCCAGAATTCTCTTTTCCTTGGTTTCCATTTTTTAAAAACCCTTACTTTCTTTTTTTATTATAAGGATATTTTTATTTTGCTAATTACATGTAATAAAAAATTTCCATGTTTTCTAAAGTAATATGATCCAAATTTTCTCCCACCCTCTCTGAACCTAGAAAGTGATTCAATCTGAGAAACTCTTACTTTCTGTCTTGGATCAATACTGTGTATTGGTTCCAAGGTAGAAAAGTGGTCAGGGCTAGGCAATGGGGGTTAAGTGACTTGCCCAGAGCCACAAAGCTAGGAAATGTATGAGATGAGATTGGAACCCAGGACCTCCTGACCCCAGGCCTGGTGTTCTATCCACTGAGCCGCCTACTGCCCATACCATTTTGGTTTTTAAAGCAGGTGCAAACCTCATTTGAAGAGAGAATAATCTTTTCAGGATCATATTTCTTATTCTAAGCAACTTGTAAGCTCCTTTCTCTATTGTGTGATCAACTATGTGGCCTTAACACCTCTGCTTATGCTTGGATTTTCTACAATACTCCTCTATCCAAATAACTCACACTCTATCCAAGAGAAACAGCCTTTCGGGGAAGAACAAGTTTTCCAGGCTGACTCAAGCTTTTGTTTCTGAGATCCATCACTCCGCCATAAATGTGCTGATTATTTTCAGACTTCTTCTCTTGGTTAAGTGCTTGCTCACACGTTATAAATGAACAATTTGAAGACCACAGGGCACAGGGAATTCTTGACGTGGATCAATGATTTAGAGGTGGAAAACCACAAGAGGTCACTGAGTCCAAATCCCTGATATTTCTAATGAAGAAACTGAGGCCCAAGATTATTAAATGATTTGCCCAAGATCACAGCTGACAGCATCTAAAAATAGATTTGAACACAAATTTTCCTTAGTCCCTGTCTAGTTTCTTATTCACTATACCACAATGCCTTGTAATAGCAGTCATCAATCAAGGCACAATTTGTCTTGATCTAGATTTGGCTAATGAAGAAGAAGGTTGTTTAAGAATTTGATCTGGGGAAACCAGCTGGCTCAGTGGATTGAGAGCCAAACCCAGGGATGGGAAATCCTGGGTTCCAATCTGGATTCAGACACTTCGAGCTGTGTGACTCTGGGCAAGTCACTTAACCCTCATTCCCTAGCCTTTAACACTCTTCTGCCTTGGAACCAATGCACAGTCTTGGTTCTAAGATAAAAGGAAAGTGTTTAAAAAGAAATTGATCCAATGGAGAGTTCATACCATTAAGTATGGCGGCCAAGATTTAGCTTACTTTTGTCCATGAAATAGAAAAAGGATAAGGACATTGTGCAGTTGGCAAAATACCAAGGGATAGTTGTCATAAGGAGCCTGAGGACAAGTCAAGCATCAGTGCACCGTGTTCCTGCCCTGCGTATCTCTCCATGGACCCCAACTCTCTGGCAATACCACTGCCTCTGACTGCCTCTTGCAGTGCAGACTTTACTTGGGTTTGGTACTTCTCTGTAGCAGTGACACGTTTCTCCGTTGGATTCCTGTGTACATCACCACGGAGTCAGCGCTTCGTGTGCTCACCGCCATCTGTCGCAGCAGATGCGGAGACTGTAACACTTCTAGCTTCGGAGGGCATCCAACACCCTTGTGGGGCCTTTAAAATTCACAGCTAACAATCAAAGCCTGTGCCTGCTCGAAGCCCCTCACAAAGTCAAGATTTAGCAGTTGGTTGCCATGGTGATCTTTCCTCTTAACTTCTTTAAAAGTAGGATTTGGGGAAATTGGTTTTGAGTAGTGATGGTAGATAATGACAACAACCCTACAAAACTCTTCCATTGACGTTGGGTTGTGGCAAATGGAGAAGAGACACACCAGAGAGGCCAATGTAAACCATACTCAAATAACTTACTGACACATGGAATTGGAAAGATTCGGCTTCAAATCTTGCTTCAAACATTTATTACCTGTATGACTCTCTTCTGTACAATTTTACCTGCAGAATTTACATTTATGGCATTGTAGTAAAGCTTAAAAGAGTCAGTGGCTAGAGAGCCAGGTCTGGAGACTGGAACTTCCTGGGTTCAAATCTGATCTCATTCAGTTCTGAGCTGGGTGGTCTTGGGCAAGTCACTTAACCCCCATTACCTAGCCCTTACCATCTCCTGCCTTGGAACCAACACACAGTATTGATTCCAAGATGGAAGGTAAGGGTTGTTTGTTTGTTTTTTTAAGTAAAAAAAAAAAAGTCAACAAATCTAAATTTCTTGGCCAACCTTAAGTGCTCTGTCAACTATTCTCATTATTCTTGTTCTTGTTAATTTTCACCATGGTGTGTGTTTGTTTTTATGTATATATATATATATATATATATATACATATATATATATATATATATGGATGCATTTTCTATATCTTAAACCCTTATATATATATATATATATATATATATATGGATGCATTTTCTATATCTTAAACCCTTATATATATATATATATATATATATATATATATGGATGCATTTTCTATATCTTAAACCCTTATCTTTTGTGGTAGTATCAACTTTAAGACAGAAGAGCATCAAAAAAACTAGGCAATCGGGATTAAGTAATTTGTCCATAGAAAGTGTCAGAGGCCACATTTGAGTTGAGTTCTCCCAACTCAAGGTCTGGCACTCTATCCACTGTGCTACCTAGCTGCCCCATAACAGAGTTTTTTTTAAAGAAAAAGAGAAAGAAGAGGTAGTTATGTGGCTCAGTGGATAGAGAACCAGGCCTGGAGATAGGAGTTCCTTGGTTGTAATCGGGTCTCAGATACTTTCTAGCTTTGTGATCCTGGACAAACTTCTTAATCCTAGTTGTCTAGTTTATTTAATAAAATGGTTATTTTATTTTCTATCATTATTATTATTATTTTCAAAACCTTGTTTTCCATCTTAGAATCAATAGTGTATAATAGGTCCAAGGCATAAGAATGGTAAGGACTGTGCAATGGGACTAAGATATTTGCCCAGGGTAACACAGATAGGAATTGTCTGACATCAAATTTGAACCCAGGAGCTCCCGTCTTTGGTTTTCAATCCATTGAGCCACCTAGCTGCCCTCCCTTCCCCATTATGGTATGTATTAAAAGTTAGTCTCTGTTTCTCATTGCTTTTTGCTTTAGACTTCAGTACAAAAGAGAAATTCCAGAGCTGGATATTCCCTTCTACAATACAGATTGGTAAATATGAGAGAAAGTGTTTTGGAGAAGTGTAGGTAGAGTTCTGATCACTGAACTGGAAATATCTGGGTTCAAATCTTGCCTCTGACATATACTAGGTGATTGAGCCACTTACCATCTTACTGCCTTGGGCACTCAGGAAGCATTGAATTTATTTCAATTTTTGTTATAATGACCAGTTCTTGAATGTAGAGTTTGTAAAGTCTTTTTTAGGATCACATTCACAATCATTATTATGTTCGATATCCACAACCATGCAATAGTTATATTTGACAGATAATAGTATCTCAGTTTTTAAAATGAAGAAACATTAAAATTGTTGAATAGCTAATCTATGTCCAAAACCTAAATGATGGCAGAGTTGAGTTAAAGATGTAGTCTCTCTGATGTTGTTACACTATTTTTTCCTTTATACCATGCTGCCTCCATAGCATTTCTATCATGCTTCAGCAAGCAGAAGATGCTGGATATCATGGTTGAACATCCATTAACCTTGGGTAGTTCATTGGAGATGACTGACATCTTCTTTTCAGTTCCTGTTTCTTGATGTTAGGAAGAAATAAAAATACATTTTCATGTAGAAACATATGGATCTCAGTCTAAAAGAAGCATAACCATTTGTCAAATATATTAGGATGAGTTTTTGATTTGGGGTCTAATTAAATAGCCATCAGGGTCCCTTCCAACCATTACATTATGGAAAGTATAGTCTTCCCAGAGGAGGGATATGTTGCAACAAGTCTTATATGACTTCAATGCGTGGGTCTTTTTTTTCCTTTTATTTTTAGTAAAAGTAAGTGAATTCAGAGCAAAACGACAATAGAAACACGCCTCCTAGGAAATTGAAAGTGTGTAAAAGTTCAGAGAACTAAAAGCTCTTTCCAGCCAGTCTCCTAGCTCCTGTGCCTCACTCTGCTCAGAAGGTACCTTTCCTGGACTTCTTTCTGCTTTTACTTTTCCTGAAACAATGAATTAATCGATGATAATAATAACATCATTTTGATATTATTCATTTACTTAGCCAGGTTTATTTTTGAGTTTGAATTATAGAATTAAACAAACAAACAAAAAACAATCTTGATTTCTTAAAGGTATGTTAGGTTATTTACACACACATGCACATACATATAATATTATATCTCTTTATTCTGAAATTATCAGTTTGCCTATTTGTAGTTTTTACTCCATGCCACTTATGTCTAGAAACCTGTAAATTTATTTCAGACTAATCAATGACAAAATCATCTTTGGTCATTTACTCTTAACATTTCAAAGGACAGCTGATATGATCCATATACATCATTCCTCCATTTGTTCATATTATTCTGTATAATCTCCTTTGTAAACTATATGGTCTTTTGTCCTTCTCTTTCTACAGCTCTTCCATTGAGGATTTACTCAAGCAATATGCTGAAGATATTCTTGTCTTTTTAAAAAATATTTCATAGAAATACATGTAGCACTTGTAATATATACATATCTTTTCTGTTTTTACATGTTATATGTCCTAAATATTTCTTCCAAAACTTGTCATATATTTCACAAAACTCCAACTTAACATTTTATGTTGATTTTTCATGAGCTAGGAGCATCATTTCTTTAGCACATGGAGCAGAGGAAGTATGGTGGGGTGCGGTAGGGGTGGGATTTAGAATGAATTCCCAGCCCTCTTCTAACAAAACCTATGGATCTGTTTGTCAGTAAAGGGAGAAGCCAGGCTGAGACCCTGAGAATGATGTTCTTGTCTGTTCATATTATGGGACCACCTTGCTTCTTCTGTCTTGATTTCTCTCTGAAAAATTGAAATGCAGCATGGATTATGAGATAGCTTGTCTCATTAAACACATATTGATATCTATATATTTCCAATTCTATAGTAATTTTTTTTTAATTCAGCCCATATGTATTAATCACTTTGCATAGTTGACTATACTAGGAGCTCTAGGGGAGATATAGTTAAGAGAAATTTTCTTTATTTCTTAATGTTTATTACATAATAAAATTCTCTCTCTCTCTCTCTCTCTCTCTCTCTCTCTCTCTCTCTCTCTCTCTCTCTCTCTCTCTCTGCCTCTCTCTCCCTTTCTGTCTTTCCAAGAAATACCACTGGTATATGATGCTTTTGAATGAACAAACATGTTTATGAATAAGAAATTCTGACTCCCTGTCCCTTTGTCTTTTATCTCTTTTCTAGTTTACCTAGCCATCACATAAAAGGGTTAAAAAATTGGATTTGGGTAGGCCTGGTCCCTGTGACCGTGATGATGGGTGCTGTGGAAATTGACCAAGATGGAGCAAGGATTTTCTTGTTAATCAGTCCTCTGGTATTAACATGCTGATAACTATAGCATGTCTATTGTTGCACTGAGCTCAGAATCAGGTTTAACTTTGTATATGAACATCTTGAAAATAAAGGGATGGTGTTAAAGCTTAGGTTAGAGAAAGAGAACAGACAACTCTGTTGATGATCAACTTTATTTGCCAGGTGCAAAAGAATGACCAAAATTCATTTTATAGTTAAGGTTGGTTTTCTTGAAGGAATAAGAAAAAGATAGATAGATCTCTTTAAATCAAGCATTTACAGTTTAGACTAGTCATTATCTTTTGCTTGAAAGTAGGAGAGATGGACAAATACATTTTAGTCAATATGGCTTTCTGTTCCTTTCACACTGTGGCTTTTCTATCCACTGGGAGGTGGGATGTTCTAATGGGATTCACTGGCCCATTCATATTGTTAGGGGCAGACTTGAGTCTGACCATTTTTGTATTGATTTGCACAAGTCCAGAGTATTAATGAACTCATTCATGTTTCTCTTTCCTCCTCCCTATTCTGCTTCTAAGGGGAATGCCTTTGCTATGAAGGATATATGAAGGATCCAGTGCACAAGCATCTCTGTATTCGAAACGAATGGGGCACAAACCAGGGGTAAGTGAAGCAACTGCAAGCCGGCCAAATCCCAAGACATCCCCCACACTTTCAGATGTGGTATGACATGAGACAACAGCACAGCTAGGAATTGAGCCAAAGAATGGTTATATTCTGAGCAGCAGCTCAGTAAAATGAGAAAAAAATGACACTGTGCATTTCCATATTTATCCTGTCTTAGTGACGTTCATATCAACTTTTCTCCATTTACAAGTCAAGAGATGATGTCTCTGACTCGCAGCCATGCAGACTCCAGCTGGGATCTGAAAACCAAGCTGTCCCTCTTCCTCTTTTCCACACTGTCACCAATTCTGAGGATTCCACAGATATTCTTTAGCCCATGATTTTATTGGAAGCACACAAGGCTTAGCAGTCTCCGGCTTGATTCTCCCAGGTTATGATTGGCACCTGGAGAATGACAGGAGTAGAAACTTGTTTTCACTAGGATTGTCAGCGAAGGGTGATTTGAAAAGATATGGGAAACAAGTAATGTCTTTTGAGTTAGGAGGTATCATTATTTGGGATATGTGTGAATGTGTATGTATGTGCATGTGTGTACATGTTTGTGCATATGTGTGAGAGAGGAGAGGGAGAGAGAGAGAGAGAGAGAGAGAGAGAGAGAGAGAGAGAGAGAGAGAGAGAGAGAGAGAGAGAGAGAGAGAGAGAGAGAGAGAAATCCCTAGTTTCAACTTCATTATATGTCCTCTTTTTCTCCCCTTCAGACAAATGCTTGGGATGATATTACATTACTATCTGTATTCCTTTTAAAAGACATTTTTCAATTTTGCTTTCACTATGGCCCACTTTCCCATCTTGATGTTTGTGTTTTGTACAATGCCTGGTGGATTGTTGGGTGAATCAATAAATGCTAAATAATCATAACAATCAATGGAACAGAGAAACCTAGAAAGAAATCAAACCCAAAGGCATCTTGAGGTGATTGATTGGGCTGCAAATTAGTTATGGGCTTGCTGCCTGACAAGATGGTAAAAGAAACCAATGTAATTCCCCACAGTAAGGTCTGTGGAATCAGCCCTGAGGTCAAAGATTGGCCCCCTCTATCAGATTCCAGTGAGATGAAACCTAGAATATTGAAAATGGTTCAGAGCCCCTCAAAGCCATACATATGTAGACAAATGGGTAAGAGTTTGGAGAACAGCAATAAATGTGATTGAGGATCTCAAGGGATTGATTTATTATGAAGGAAGAAAAGAACTTGACTCTCAGAAGTTGGCCAACTGATGACTAAGTTAGGGCATGCCAGATGGATGCAGCTATTTGAAGAAACGAACATTCCAGAAAGAGGAACTGTTGAGAATGAAGACTAGGATTGTCTAAAGTTAGGATAAGGAAAACTGAGACACAGGTCAGCATATTTTTTCACCTGGAAGTGGGCATGGGTCTTTTCTCAAGAAGCTAAAATAAAGCCTTGCTCAGTTTCAGTAATGCCAATAACTGACATTTTTCTGGCCCTCTTCAGTTTACATAGCTATTTCTACATCATCTCATTTGAGCCTCAGAATTAGCCTGTGAGATGGCTGCTACGGATTCCATTTCACAGTAGACAATGAGGGAAATGAAATCACTTTTTCAATGTCCAAATACAATTCCATCTTCTATAGTCAGGGTCCCCTCTAAATTCCAATTTTTTCCACATTTAACTACTTATTTATTCAAAATATAGTTTTCTTTGCATATATTTTAATGCATATTGTCTCCCCATTAGATTGTAAGCTCCTCAAGGGCAGGGATGATCTTTGTCTCTTTTTATATCCCCGGATATTTGTATGGTGCCTGGAACATAGTAGGTGCTTAATAATAAATGTTTATTGAATTGAACTGAAGAGGGGCTTTTTGACCCCAAATCCAGGATTCTTTCTCCTATGCTAGGCTGCCTCTCTTCAACTTCCCAGGTTTTCCCATTCTTATATGTAAACAAAACCCACTTGCATAATTCAGACAAATAACACACATTTATATAGTGCTTGACAAGCCAGAATAAAGTTTTTCATGTTCATTATCTCTCTCTTTTGATCCTCAGAATAACCTTATGACTTAGCGACATAATCTTATTTCACAGAGGAGGAAACAGTCAGAGAGAGCTTTAGTAACTTACTGAGGGGTCATCCAGCTGGGTAATGTCTGAAGAAGTCTTCCTAACCCTAAGGACAGAGCTATAGCTGCTGTCTTTCAGCCTCTAGAAAAGGCTGGTGAAACTCTGTAAACACCAACTCCGTAGCTTTGTTACTTCAAGATTGGATGAAGGACAGTCAAGGAAAGGCACCAAGTTAGATAGTTGCCACTCTCTAATGGAGAGCTGTTTGTCCTATGTTGAAAAAAGGCTGACTAAAGCTCTTTTAAATTTCTTTTCTCTTTTTCTTGGTCCCATCTGGTCTATCATTTGAATTTCTTCCATTGAGTGGATTATCTTCTTTCTGAGTTTCTCAGCTTGATGGTAACTGAGAGTGGAGAAACAATATGATGTGGATTGTTGAAACAATTTTCTAGATCATTTGGGCCCAAAACTGCATTGCTAAGTAAAACAGAAGAGGAAAAAAAGGAACTTTTTTTCCCCTTTGACAAGAATCATCTAGACTGACTCACCATATTGAGTGCAGGTTGAAGATATTAGAAGTAGCTGGCAGTTTTGGAGTATTCCAGTTTGCATATTGCTTCATTTGTTTATCTCAGTAAACTTTACAATAATCTTGTTAAAGTAGATAATCCAAATTATTATTATCTGCATTTATAGTAGGGAGAATTGAAAATCAAAGAAGTTTAATTATTAAAGCACAATAACAAGGCTACAATAAGAGGATTGTCATTGTAGAGGTAGAAAGATCTAAGTTTTAAAGGTCATCTAGTCCAACTCTCATTTTATATCATTTTATGTTTTAATTTATATATAATAAAAGACAGTTCCTGTTCTCAAGGATATTGCATTCTAAAGGGAGGTGGGGGCAGCTAGGTAGCATAATGGATAGAGTCCTAGACCTGAAGACAGGAAGATCTGGGCTCAAATCCAACCTCAGACACTTCCTAATTGTGTGACCTTGGGCAAGTCATTTAACCCCCATTGCTTAGCCCTTACCGCTATTCTGCCTTGGAACCAATACATCGTACTGATTCTAAGATGGAAGGTAAGGATTAAAAAAAGAAAAGAACTGATACTCAGAACATAAAGGTTTTAGGGAAAAAAAACAATCCAATGGGGAGACCATAAAGCAAACAAATATATATATATATATATATATATATATGTCTATATAAAAATAAAGATATGTACATTTATATTTATATATGAAACATAAGGAGGAAATAATTAAAAGAGGGGAAGCACTAGACTGGGATAAAAGGTGCAGAGAAGTAGAGCTTTACTCAAATTCACCCAGATCAGAAACAATAGAGGCTGGATTTGAATCCATTATGTCTTCAAATTCAGTGCTCTTTTCCTAACACTTGTCACTCTGTCTTCAAAGAAAAAGCATGTTAGGATGAGCCTGAGACAGTGGGCTAATTGTTTAACCCCCTTGCATTTTCCCTTGCTGATATATGGACAGTCCTAAGATTGAGCCCAGTGCCTGGAGGGATATAGTAGAGGACCTAGAGTTGGTGTCTTCTAAATTGAGCCAGGGTAAAGCACTGAATTGCAAGTTGACAGGAACATTAGCCCCAGGAAACAGACAAAATACCTTATCTGTCATTTCCATCTCTAATTTCCATGATTCTCTGATCATCACTGTCTATGAGGTCTCATTTTGGACACTAATAACATAATGGAATGACTGCTAAGAGAAGGAAAAAAATGTGAATCCCACTAGCATAATGGAAACAGGAGCGATAAGTTACACGAGTTTATGAAAAACAAAAACCCAAAACCAATAATAATAATAAATGTGCCAGACAAACTTGACTACAGTGTTTCCTCATAACATAACAATATGAACGAAAAGGGAGCGAGCAATACATCTTGATTTAATTCAAGGATCTCACGCCCTGTTTCTTTAAATGGATCCCAAGAAATTAATCAAAATTTGTCTGAATGTGAAATCTGTCACCCGAATTGAAAATAGGTTAATGGATTGCCCACTAATGATATTGGGGCATTATGGAAAATCAATGGTAGGTCTAGTTTTCCCAAACATCTTATTTAATGAAGTATGAGGTGGTGGTAAGAACCACATGTTTGCATTTCTTCTGCAATGAACTTGCAAATGTCAAAGAAATAAGATGTTCTTTCAAAAGATATTAGCTCCTAGAAATTCAAAAGAGAAGACTGGAGATTGAGAATGGTAAGAGCCTCCACAAGTAAGTTAATGGAACCACCTATTTGAAAAAAAAGAAAATAGAAGTCCAGAAAAGTTAAGTGGTATGCCCATGGGTACTTGACTGACAAGTGGCAGAACCAAGATTCAACATGGTCACAATAACTAATATTTGTGTAGAGCTTTAGAGGGAAGGGAATAAACATTTATAAAACACCTACTTGAATACCAGACCCTTCTAAGTGCTTTAGGAGCATTATCTGATTTCATCCTTATCACAGTCCTATGAAGTAGATGCTATTATTATCTCTATTTTACAGTTGAGGAAAATGAAGTAGACAAAGGTCAAGTGACTTGCTCTGGGTCTCATAGTAAGTATCTGAGGTTTGATTTGAATTCTGGCTCTAGACTCAGAACTGTGCCCCCCTAGTGGCAAAGCACTTCACTTGATTATCCAAAGAAGTATGAGCTAGATGCTATTTTATAGAAGAGGGTGAAACTCTTGAGGACTTTGGGTGACTGAGCCAGAATTTGAACTTGTGTCTTTCTGACCAAATCAGGGGCTCTCTCCTATGTACCATTTTGTTAAATGATTCAAACCTGGATTGTCTGATGCCAGATCCATTCTTATTTTTGCAAAATTATACTGACTTCTTAGATTAGCAAAAATTAACCACAGTTAAATGAAAGTGTGCTTGGAAAGATCAGTTATTGTGTCTGGATAAAAACATATCTAAACTGCATTGGGGTTTGGTTAGGGAAGAAAACTGGTAAAGGCAGTGGCAGTGGCAGAGCTAGGAGGCGGCAAGTGGCACAGGAGATGAAGTGCTTGGACTGGAATCAGGAAGACACCTTCATGAGTTCAAATTTGGTCTTAGAAACTTACTAACTGTATGACTGGGCAAATCATTTTACCCAGTTGGGAAGGGACCTCAGAGAGCTTCCTCTCTGTCCCACTTTTGTTGCACAGTAAACTGGCACACAAGAACATTTGGGTAAATTAATTAATTTTGGTAGAAAAAGTTGCATAGCAGCTTTTCAATCCCTTTCTCTAAATTCCCTTTCAGATTCTTTCTTTATCCATATATTCTCATTTATTTCCCCTCTTATGTTTTAATGATTGATATCTATTGTTTTTTCTTGGCATCATTTCATAAAATTCTTTCCAAATTTCTAGATTCCTCATACATGTTGATTTTATTGAAAATACTACATATTTTTAAAAAATTCTTACCTTCCACCTTAGAGTCAATACTATGTATTGGTTTCAAGGCAGAAGACAGGGAAGAGTTAGGCAATTAGAGTTGTCACTTGCCCTGGGTCACATGGCTAGAAAGTGCCAATGACTAGATTTGAACCCAGGACCTCCTGTCTCTAGCCCTGGCTCTTAATCCACTGAGACATCTAGCTGCCCCAACAATTTGTTTTTAATCATCACTTTGTTCTTGGGCATTTAAACTGCTTCAAGATTATTTAACTACATCCAAAGTGACTATGAAAATCTTTCAAGAGAGTTTTTTTGGTCATTATTCTCAATAATTAAGCATTATTGTTAGTAAAATAATGTTTAGGATGTTTAGAAATATATTCCTGTCCTTAGTTGATATCAAAACAATAAATAATGCTTTTTGGAACATGCTCCCACAATCCTTTAGTCGAAAAAGTTCTTTGGCTGGATGAGCCATTGGTTCAATGTAATGTGGCAATGATTATGTTTTACTAGTGTATCCTGATTGTGTTCAGCTTTAAACACTGGTAACTCTGGAGACCCTTCTGATGTTTATAGTGAACATTTCTTGAATGAAATGACCACAAATAACTGAAAACTCTCAAAGAAGAATAATCGGAATGAATAAAGTGGGAAGAAAGAAGCATTGAATTATGTGAAAACATCAGAGGAGATGAAGGAGAGGATTGGGGTACACAAAGCATGCCTTTGGTCTATTTGGAACATTGGGGCATTATCAGGCTAGAATTTTTTGTTGTGAATGCTGTTAGACGAATGTACTTGTGGGCCTCATATGTATGTATAATCAAGGTTAGAGTGTGAGCAGATTAATCAATCAATAAACAAGTATTTGTTAAGTGTTTATTATATCCCAAGAAACTTGCTAAGTATTGGGGATACAAAGACAAAGAAGGAAATAATACCAACCCTCAAGTTACATTCTGTCCAGTGAAACAGCATGTTTCTTATGCATGAAACCATATACAATATAAACTTAGGTGAATACGTCTATTTTTAAAATTCTGAAACTTACAAAGGAGAGGGGAAAAACAAATGCATTTCCTCCTGGTGAAATATTATTTAGGCTATTTAGAAGAGTGAGGAGCCAAAGTGATGGGCAAAATCAGAAGATGGAGAGAACTGAAAAATAACCACTACTTGAGAGAAGATGACTTGTTCAGTCCTAGAAGGTGTCCATGGGAGGATTCTTGTCAAATATCAGTATAACTGGTACAGTAGATAGAATGGTGATTTGATGTGAGGAAGCCTTGAGTGTGAATCCTGCTTTAGATATTTACTAAGTATGTGACCATTGATAAATCATGTAATCTTTGCTTGCCTCAATATTCCCCTGTGTAAAAGGTTCATAATGATAGTATCTATGCCTGGGGTTCTTGTGAGGATCAAGTGATAATATTCATAGAATACTTCTTTAAACTTTAAATCGCTATATAATGTTAGATAATGATGATGATAGTGGTGGTGGTGGTGGTGATGATTAGTTCTATGCTTCTGGGAAAGTGGCAGCAAAGGAGCAAAGTGAAGAAGCCTCCTATCCACATAGATCTGTGACATTTTCTCCATTCTGATTCAATATAACCTTCCTATTCTGGGCTCTCACTGTTCTATTGTTCTCACCACCTCCTACTTCCACCAAGAACAATATATGGGTGATCTTCACACATTTGATCCTTGAACAAACCAACTGTTTTCTTTTTCTTCCAAAGAGTCAGGACCACAGCTTTTCTCAACCTGCCCCTACTTCTCCTTATGGCTTGCCCAGAATGGATCAAAAATAGGGATGGAATTGGATTTTGTCTCGCCTGGCAGATAGCATCATTGGTTTTCATGAAGAGACCTCAGGCAGAAGAGCTGACTCACGCCCCCCCAGTGGTGAAGTGTGCCAACTTCTGCTTTCTGGAGATTGGCAGAGATCACTTTTAACTTCTGTCTAAGCTTCTAAGGCTCATTTTCACTTATTCCAAGTATCTACAACTGAAAAAAAAAAGGTGATCACCAGCTATTTGGATGTCCATATTGGGGACTAGCTCTAGCTCCAAACCATCATTAAAGTGATAGCCAGAAGGCTGGGGCAAGAACTTGGCAATGAAATACCAAGTTCTTTGGCCAAAGATTTCTATCCCTGGCCAGAGTTCACTACTTAAATACATAACTTATACTTCTGCTTAAGCATTATATTCCATCACCTGAGCTCTCTCCATCATCTCTCCTTCTTGTCCTGTTTTCCATATAACTCATTGCCCCTTTTCCACCCTTCTCCAAGTCCTTCAGACAGGATCTGCTAGACAGCCAGCTGGCTACTCCATTATCTCAGGACACTTTCCCGCCTCCAGGCTCAGACTGCATTTTCCATGCTCAGCTATTGTCATTGCAATTCTACCTGCAAATGAGATTATCTTCCCATTAGTCCTTTTCTCTCTCCCCATCCCTCCCTCCTTTCCCTCTTAAATCTCTCTCTCTCTCTCTCTCTCTCTCTCTCTCTCTCTCTCTCTCTCTCTCTCTCTCTCTCTCTCTCATTCTCTCTCTCTCTCCCCTTTCTTAAAAAACTACACTGATTTTCATATGTGTTTTCTTATAATTTGCTCAGGTTTTTTATTCCCATTTCTTCCATCCTCCTTTTTTCTTTCTTCTCCTCATGAGTGTCTGTTCTCTTTCCTCAAGAGCTGAACAAAGTCTGGCTTTTCTTTGGCCTAGATCTGGAATCTGAAGGGAGGAAAAGTTTCCCCAGTCCTTTCCCTCTTTGGTTCCTCCACATACAGGCAGATGTTGGGATACAACTGTTCAGAGTATGAAGGAGCAGGACTCAAACGTTTTCTAAATGGATCTGAAGGGGCCTGAGTTAATAAGATCTTTGTTGGTCTCTTCCTCCCTCTGACAATATTTCCACCACATTCTGAATGATTTTCTTATATACATTAGGATATAGAATCTCCTTCAAATGTGAGCTCCTTGAGCACAGGGTCTGTTTTGTCTTTGCTTTTTCTTTGTATCCTGAAAGCTTAGCACAAAACCTAGCACATAATAATTGCTAAATAAACTCTTATTGATCAATTGCTTGATGCTTTTAAATGAAATCCTGAGTGTCTAGAATTTGCCTTTCACCTTGACTCCCTTTGACAAAGTGATTTGGGTTCATAGTACCTTCGTGGTTATACTCTTCCCTCTTGATTCACAGATGATATATATTATTATCTCAATATTACTCTTAAGAAAACTAAGATTCAGAGATAAAACGGTTCTTCCTTGGTCATACAAATAATAAGGGTCATAGTAGAATTTGAAATCAGAGCTTCTGGGAAATTCAAATTCTAACACTTTTCCCATCACACTCCATTGCCTTGTTGAGGTTGCTTCTTAGGTTTCTGGGTTCACTCCTGGAAACTTGAAATAGACATGAGCATTCAAAATGCCTGAGTCCCAACGAATACCTTCTGTTCCCCAAAGTGTCTCCTACTTTTCAGCTTAATATAGCACAGGCCTGATTCTTTCCCAGGTGAATCTCTAATAGTCTTTCTATTTTTCTGAAGCAATATCTGGATATAAGATGGCTGATTAAATAGGGTAAAGGTGAGAAGACAACGGAGTAAATAATTTTTATATAGTAAATTTATATTAAATATAAATTTATATGTAATAAAATAAAGGGCTTTAATTTTTGAAAAGAACTTTACATATATTATCTCATACTCACCTGTGAGATAGATGCTAGTATGATTCCCATTTTACAGATGAGAAAACTGATACTGAGATGTTAAATAACTTTCCTAGGATCACACAGCTAATGAGGGCTTGAGGTAGGATTTGATCTTAGATCATTCTGACTTCAAATTCAGTACTATCTCCATTATTACACATAGGTCTTAAAGAAATAAATAGGAGGAAGGGGGAACTCTAGTTTACGAGGACAAAGTTTCAGATTCACTCATACTATCTCCTTTACAATTTTCTGCCTTCCTTAGGGATGCAATGACCACTCAGAATTCTTCTTTACCTCTCCCCCATTTCTTAATAATCATCCTTTTCCCCATTAATCAACCCACATCTAAATAAATCAGAAATTGTAGTTGACCAAGTGGAGATGTTTTATATTTTATGTACCATGGACTATCATGAATAATAGCAAAAAGTGACTTATTTTAAATAATGAGGGGTGCCATTTTTTGCCATTAAGACTAGTGGATTTTTTAAAAAGACCTCAATTTGTTCTTACATCTTCAAATGAAGAAAACAATAGAATTGCAGTAATGCAAAATTTTTAAAGACCTCACTGTTAGGAAGTCCAAACTACACCCAAAAAGAAATTTCCTCTACAGTATTCTTGATAAGTGTTCAAGGAACTTCTTGACATCCTTCTTCAAATAGGCAACAAGTAGTCATGTAAAACCCATTCAGGTATTCTGAAGTATCTCATGCTACTACTTTTGGATCATTCTAAATTAATAGCCTTTATTAATACACCTTGTAATCTTACTATATTTTGTGGCTTCCATGTTATACTATTGATTCTCCTGTTATTTACAAGCCACAAAAAAATTATATCAAGAAAATACTTTATTTTACCTGAACTGAATCCCTCTCCTTCTGTACATGTAGAATTAATTGACAACTTTACATTCCTATGTATTAAATTGTATTTTAATTCAAATCAGTGTATTAACCTTTTGAGATCTTTGGTACCTGATTATCATGCAACAGTCAGCTTCTGTGTCATACTCAAATTTGATTAACATGCCATCAATGTCTTTATCCAAGTTATTGATAAACAATATTTGCACAAAACCGAGGTAAGGGTGGGTCCAACTCAGTCCTCTTCAGAATTTTAGGCCATGTTTTCTACCTGTTTCTACCTGTTTTCTGAACTCTTTTTGCTCTCCCTCATTGTCATACCTACTACCCCAAGGCTCTATAATAGATAATTTTCTTTTTTTCTCCATGTTCCCTCATTTGCTGTTTTCATCAGATTAGTTTCCATTTGTTTAATTATCATCTTTGTAGATGATTCCCCACTCTAAATAGCTAATCCTTCTCCCTTTGTAGAGCTCTAGTCCTAGAGCATTTCAACGCCCTAGTGAACATCCCAAAGGGTCCTGTAGGCATATCAACCTTGACAAGCAAAACACAGATCTCATTTTCTCCCCAAATCTTAAGAGGATCAAAGCTTTTAATCTTCTTTCCAGTTTCTCCTTATTTTCAAGACTATTTCTATCCTTTCCATCAACCAGGTTCACAAACTGAGTATCATCATCAACTATTCATTCTCTTTCACCAAAGGACCAATCCACCCTCAAATCTTGTTTCTATTTTCATAACTTCTCTCCTATCTGTGCTCTTCTCTCCACTCACACAGCCAACACCCAAATTTAGACCTTTATCATTCCTCATCTGTACTTTTGCAGAAGATTCCAAATTGATCTCCCTCTCTTTCCACCATTATCCAGACAGCTGCCAAAGTGATTTCCCTACAGGATAGGGAAGACCATTGTTACCTTCCCAAATCCATGAACTTTACTGTTTTTTTTTTTTATTATTTTCTAGAGCAGCTATAAAGCCTTCTGTTTGCAATTTAAAACTCTGTAAATTGGTTCCTGGCTAGCCAAGTGGCTCAATGGATAAAGGGCTTCATGAGTTCAAATCCAACATCACTCTTGCTTGCTGTGTGACTGGGCAAGTAACAATGCCATTTGTCTCAGTTTTATCATCTGTAAAATGAACTGGAAAAGGAAATGACAAATCACTCTGATAGCTTTGCCAAGAAAACCCCAAATGGGGTCATGAAGAGTAGGACATGACAAACAACTGAAAACAAAAACTTGTCTCCTTTCTACCTTTGAAGTCTTCTTATATTTTACCTCCCTCTACAATACTCTACAATCCCACTACACTCTATTTGAAATTCCTTGCACAGGATTCTCCATCTCCCATCTTTGTATCCTCATATTGGCTGCTCTCCATGCCAGGAATGCTTTCTATTTCTTTATTTCCAACTCCTAATATCTCTGGCTTACCTCCTCCCAGTTTTCCCCTTAAGCTTTCCACTCTAAGATTACCTCCCTTCTACTCTGTATATATTTTAATGCACTTATTTATTTAAATATTACCTCTGTCAGAACATATATGGGGAATAATTAGTTATTCTCTTTCTTTGTATCTCCAAAAGTTAGCACTGACATCAGCATATAATGAATTCTTGTTGATTGACTTATTGTCATGATATGCATTAATTATTACAATATTTTCCTTGCTTAACTATTTCAATTATGATTATGCAAATGTCACTACCTCCTACATTACCCATCATTTCTATTTTGGAAGCCAGTTTTCTAGTCATCTATGGAGAATAATGGTTTCAAAACCATTCTTTCCTTTACTTTTTAAAGAATATATTTCCCATTAAAATATTTTAAAAGCTATTCAACTTGTACCATGAAGAGAGTTCCAGTATGTGTCTGAGTATTTTAAGACTCCTATCATCAACCACTATGAACAATTCCTACATTTTTTTAAAAAATCTTATCCATTTCCTTCTTTGACCCATAGTCCAGAGTATAGTTCCATCACAGCAATGCTTATCCCTTTCCCTCCACTGAATCTCAAATGCTCCTCACATTTCTTTAGGTTTGTGAATTTCCTCACATGAATTTATCTTGTATCTAGTGATTTTCCTACATTTCTCCCCCCCCTCCCCAATATATGCCTTCTGTCTCTTCTTGGGTAGTATTTCCTACAAGTTACTTAACCTCTCCACCCTATTTTTATTTTGCCTTTGTTATACATGCTGTACCTAATGATATCTGGCATGGCAGACAAATGAATACAGATTTCTCATTTACTCTCGGTTTTATGTCTAGTATTTTAAGATTCATCATAAATACTTTGATGCATCTATAGTCTCATCATTGTAAGAACTCTCTTGAATGCAACTTATTCATGCCTTTCCTGGGACTTCAGAAAGAACTTAATTCCAATCTGGCCTTACACATTAATATCTAAAGGCCCTGGGCAAATTACTTAACCTCTGTCTGTTTCCTTAACTATAAAATAGAAATAATAAAATGAGATATATATTTTTAAAAAGTTCTTATTAAAGTGTCTGAAACATAACAGGTACCATATAAATGCTTATTCCTTCCTTTCCCCCCTTTAGCAGTCCTCCAAGGTGAGGAAGGAATTCCTCCAATATTAATTCCTCTAGATTTCTCATTGCATTCCATGGATGCCAATGGTGCATATAGGTTGTCCATTGATTATATTTTGCTCTTACTACATGACCAACTCAACTTTTCTGGTTGTGCATATATTAAATATTGTCCTTTACCTGACTTCTTTTGCCCAATTCTAAACTGTTTCCCTCATACTAAGCACTTTAAAAAACATACATGGGACTGAAATTGAATTCCATTTTAAAAACTAATGCCCTATATTCTGGATGGACTTTTCAAAATGTATTTGAACCTATTAATATTTGTCACCTGGAATGTTTATTCACTCTCCATATTTCTACAGTTAACAAAAGAATCATAGGATTTGAAAGAGCAATGAGTAAACTGCCTAATGTAGCCCTTCATTCTGCCTTTGGAGAGCACAACTCTCAGAATCTCCAGAAGAAGCAGTTATCTACATTTTGCCTAAAATTTTATAGAAAAACGCTCCCAAATTTCCATTAGGTATACACTACAACATCGCAAATACCATTAGGAATTCTTCTTAATGGTTTCTCCTCTTGTCTTGACCTCAGGGAAAAAAAGGATACTCATCATTAATCATACAGGTCATATATTTCTCTTGTGAATGCCAGAACAATTCTATACAATAAAATAGATGTCCCAAACATATTTAACTCAATAAGCATTTATTTAGGGCCTAGAAGGTGCAAGAATAATGAAAGGCTTGTTCCACAATGTGCTTAGTCTGATACCCTTCCACTGCGAATATCTACTGACTGAACAACATAGAATAGAAAGAGTAGAAAAGCACTTAGATAATTTAAGCTAACTCTTAAAGAAGAAATGCTTTCCACTGCATCTCTGATGGAACTTCAAGGACTCTTGGTGCCTGAATACTTTCGGGGATGGAAAGCTCACTAATGTGTTCCATTGCTGAACATCTCTGACTGTTAAAAAGTTTCTTGTTTCTATTGGGCTGCACTATGCATTCCTATAACTTCTAGCTACCAACCTTAACTCTGATTTGTGTTCTACCATAGAACCCTTTCATTTGTTCATTCCATATTTTTTTTTAAAATCCTACTGCATGTAAAGCACTAGAATACTAAGAAAAAATAAATGAGATAAGTAAGATGTTACCCCTATCTTCAAGTTGCTTTCAATAAATTTAGGACCTTTTGTATATGACAGTACTTCAAGCATTTATGACTAATATAAGTCTTCTTTGTTCTTGGTTAATTTTTATAAGCATTCCTTATACTGTATGGTTTTGAGATGTTTCAAAATCTTGGTTGCCCTTATATGAACATACCTAGAATAGAATAAAATCATATTAATTCTGCCTAAGATTGGATTAGCTTTTTTAGCAGCTGCATCATATTGTTGGCTCATACTGTACTTATGATCAAATCAAATCCTCAAGGTCTTTTCCTCCCCCATTTGTACTTGAACAATTCATATTTTAACTCAAATGTAGGACTTTAGATGCATATTGCAATCAAAAATCAATTAAAAGGCATTTATGAAGTATTCATTTTACACCAATATATACCTGTGCATGTATAGAGAGATAGATAGATATATAGATTGATGGATAGCAATAGATATATACAGAAGTTTAAATTTCTCTTTCTTCTTTCATCACTCCCCCATACATTGAGAAGACAAGAAATATATCTATTATACATATGATATAGTTCCACATTAGTATGTTGAAAAAATACATTATGACTACCATTTTAGCATAGTCAGCTTCATTCAAGCCTTTCAAAGGTCATTTAGTGTATGTGATTACTCTGGTGTATGTCATCTGAAAAATCTGCAAGCATACTTCTGTATCACAACACAGTCAGAGTTAGTCTCCTGAGGCACATTGCCTCCTTTAAAACTGTCCTAAGACCTCTAATTTGAATTTTTTAAGTACTATTGTTGAAACTACTATTATCCAGCCCACATTATATATTTTTCTAATCTCATTCATAAATATATTATAAAACATTTAGTCAATGTCTTGATGAAATTAAGATGTGGCATATAATATTTCACTGATTTACTAACTTACTACCCCTGTCTTTAAAAGGGGTGGGGGAGGGAAATGACAGTTCTCATTATTTATATTTAGTGAACCAATGTTGGCTTTTAGTGATCACCATTTGACTTTTCCATTTTTTTCCTCTTTCTGAAGCCCAGAAGTCATGATACAGATAGTGAAACTTGTGAGTGAAACTGTTGAGAAAGTTATTCTAGTTCTTCCAGTGTCTATGTCCTCTCCCTTTGTGTCCTTTACACATGTCGTTCTGTTCCAAATTATCTGGAATGTAATCCTACACAGAGCTCTGGTATAAAAACCTGCTATTGTGCAGTACCATAAAAATAGACTGATGTAAAGATGATGGAGAGAAATTTCCTTTAATTATTATGATGATCTGGTTTTTGGCCCCAGAATAAAAATATAGGGTCATAACTTAAATGTTTTCTTCTAGTTAAAATTCTACAATCCAATTAGACTTCATAGAATCACAGGATTTCTTTAGAAAGGTATCTCAGATATTATCTCTTACACAATGGATCAAAGACCCCAACTCTCCCCTCCACACACACATACATGTCAAGTGATCATCTAGATTTTGCTTATAGACTCCCAGTGAGAGATAACCTACTAGGCAGTATAGTGGGTAGGCAGGCTTAACTTGGAGTCAGGATAATTTGATTTTACCTTCTGCCTCAGACACTTAATAGTGTATGATTCTGGGCAGGTGTCTTAACTGTTTTGTCTTAGTTTCTTCACCTGTAAAATGGGGACAATTAGAATATAAATGGTTCTCGCTTTACATAAGTGGACATTTCTGTAGACCTCTATGAAACTATTTTTTTTAAAATTTAGAATATTTTTCTATGGTTACAGGATTCATGGGTTTTCCCACCCCTCTTCCCTCCCCACTCCTGGCACCAACAAGCAATTCCACTGTGTTATACATGTATTACTTGTTCAAAACTTATTTCCATGTTATTCATATTTTTAGTAGAATGATCTTTTAACATCAAAACCCTATTTATATTCCCATCAAACCATGTGATCGATCATAAGTTTTTCTTCTGCATTTCTATTCTCACAGTTCTTTCTTTGGATGTGGATGAGTCCTTTCTCATAAGTTCCTCTGGATTGTTCCGGACCATTGCATTGCTGCTAGTAGTAAAGTCCATCATATTCTATTGTGCCACAGAATATCAGTCTCTGTGTATAATGTTCTGGCTCTGTTCTTTTCACTCTGCATCAGTTCTTGAAGGTTGTTCCAGTTCACATGGAATTTCTCCAGTTCATCCTTCCTTTCAGCATAATTGTATTCCATCACCAATAGATAATACAACTTATTCAGCCATTCCCCAATTGAAGGGCACCCCATCATTTTCTAATTATTTTTTGCCACCACAAAGAGCGCGACTATAAATATTTTTGTACATGTCTTTTTTCTTATTATCTCTTTGGGGTACAAACCCAACAGTGGTATGACTGGATCAAAGGGCAGACAGTCTTTTAAAGCCCTTTGGGCATAATTCCAAATTACCCTCCAGAATGGTTGGATTAATTCACAACTCCACCAGCAATACATTAGTGTCCCAATTTTACCTATGTACATGTAATCTGATTTTGCCCCTCTCCACCCACTTAGCCTATATAACAAGGACATGCACAAAACAAAACCTTTATGCAAGTCATAAACTGTACTAAAATCCAGACATGTTAAATATTGTAGCCATGATAATAAACAAAATTATGATAAAGAAAAATAAAATTAAAGGTGAAATATGCATAGTACTGTATGTTAAAATTAACAAAGACGTATAGCATGTTGCATTGCCCTTTCCCCACTCACTACACCTACCCTTTATTACTAGTGGTTGACTGTGCAGCTTTGTTTAATAAATCTATTGAGAAATATTTGGATGGTGGATCTTTTTTTTCCTCATATATCTGATGATAGAAAGTAATACTATCCTCGACTAGTCTTTGAACTTTTAAAATCTTGATGCATTTTGGATCCATCTTTTCAATACAAGGGAAAAAAAGCCTCAAATGATGAAATGTTTTGCCAGCTATTTCATTGTGAATCTTTTTGGTTCAACCTTGAGTTCTCTAGCTTTCCTTTATTCTCCTGCAGTCTTTTCAGCTAGTAGCTCAATCACATCCTCATTCCACAGTTCTTCATGAGACTCAATCACCTCCTCCACATCATTCTCATCCATTTCTAGCTCCAATTCTTGTGCTAAATTCACAATGTTGTTGCTCACTTCTTTCATCTTTGTCAAATCCACAAAGAAGGCATACATTTTTTTCTTCTAACTCTCTTCATACATGTCTCTGTTACATCTTCCCCTGCCTTAGAAATGCTCTGGATTGGATGATAAATGTTATAGAACTTCCAAAAATCTCTCAGTGTCAAGTCCTTAGCTGTATCCAAAGTTACAATATATGGGGAACAAGTAGTGAGTAAATAATATGCCTTGAAATTAATGATCATTCCCTGATCCATAGGTTGCAATGATGAGGCAGTGTTAGGGGAAAGGTAGATCACATTTATATTTTCATTAAAATCATCCAGATGGGTAGGGGAACCAGGGCCATTGTCCAAAATAAGAAGAATCTTGAAAAGCATATCATTATCATGATGAAACTTCTCATCTGGAATGAAGCAGTCCATAAACCATTGTTCAAAGATGATAAAGGTTATGTATGCCTTAGGGTTAGCAAAATAATGTGCAGGTAGTGTTGCTTCTAATTCCTTTCAGTGCCCTGGGATTCTCTGAGTGGTGCACAAGAGCAGGTTTTAATTTGCAAGTCCCAGATGCATTCCCTCCAAGCAGAAAAGTAACTCTATTTTTCCAAGCTTTATTCCCCGGCATAAGTTTTTTTACTTCACTGAGATGTAAGTTCAAGATGGCTTTCTTTGATAAAAGAGGCTGGTTTTTGTCTACATTAAAGATTTGCTCTGGCAAATAGGGACATTCATCTACTATTTTTTGCAGGAACTCTGGGAACTTCTTTGCTGCTTCATTGCCTGCACTAGCAGCCTCTCTTGATATTTACACATTATGAAATTCTACACAATTTTTAAATCATGCAAACCAATCACTGATTACTGTAAATACCTATGATCTTTTCATAGTATTTATCTTTAAATATTCAGAGGCTGTGAGCCTTGGTTTGAATTGTCATTAAGCTTTTTTCCCCCTTTTTTTTTTAACCACCTTCTTCCTTAGTATCAATTCTAAGACAGAAAAGTAGTAAGGGCTAGGCAATGGGGGTTACATTACTTATCCGAGGTCACACAGCTAGAATGTGTCTAAGGCCAAATTTAAACCCAGGACCTCCTGCCTCCAGACCTTGCATTCTATCCTCAGTGCTACTTAGCTGTCTATCATCAAGTTTAAAGGAATATTCTTCTGAGTCTTGTCTTGAAACCACAAAGCTAGTAGTCTCCCCATCTCTAGAATAATGCCATCTCTTTGTTTTGACAAATAAGTTGACTTCATATTAGCACTGCCTTTTGTGTGCTTCTTTATCTAGACAACTTCCTTCACTATAGTATTCCAAGTCAACACTGCAAGATTTAAGTTCATGTTCTATCAACAATTTTTGTCTTCCACATTTTCTAATTATTTTTCTTTTCATTTCTGAGTCCACTGGCTCACACTTAGAAGATGGTTCACTTTTTCTCTCGAGAGCATGTTTGCTTTCAGTCTTGATGAAAATAAAAGAATCACTATTGAACATAGTGAGAGGCACATTTTCGCTCTGTTTCTGCAGACATGCAAGAACTCAGAAATTCTACTCAGCTTCTTTTCTTCATTTATACTGCCCACATTATATAGAATCTTATCATACAGCATCTTTGCATGAGGAATTTTTGTCATTATTTTTGGAATGTGCATTTCTTTCAGAATTCTTTAGGTAAAGTTAAAATTGCATAATGCAAATTTACATAAAATGAGAACTGTCTGTAGCACCTACCTTGTAAGTTTTTTGTAAGGATCAAATGAGATAACACCTGTAAAGCACTTTTCAAATCTTAAAGCACTACATAAAGGCTAGCTATTATTATTAAAATAACCTGACAAGGCAGCCAATTTCATTCTGAAGATGTAATTGTTATAGGAAATTTTCCTTAAATCAAGCCTATATTTTCCTTTATGAAACTTCCACTTGTTGTTCCTTGTTCTACAGTCTGGGGTTAAAAAGAACTATTTTAATCCTCCTACCATGTAATAGTCTTTTAAATATTTGAAGATGACTATCCTGCTATTTCTCCAGCCCTCCTCCCACTCTCCATCCTTCTCTTCTCATGGCTAAACATCTCCAGTTCCTTCAACTGGTCTCCTTATGATATAATCATAAGTTTCTTTGCTATCCCAATTGATCTCTTCTGGATGCTCTCCATTTTATCAATGCCCACCCAGTCTTAACACAATACTCCAGATGTGATCTGACCAGCGAGTCATCAATTAGCCAATAAATATTTACTAAATGTCATGAAATGCTGGGCATACAAAGAATGAAGAAAGAGAGTTTCTGATTTCAATAAACCTATATTCTGATGGAGGTGACAGCACACAAGAGGAGGCTAAAAGGAAAAGGAAGGAAGGTACCCCAAGAAGGCAGGTTGGACCAGTCCAGAGAAGTACAACATGATAGAGAATGAAAGGATGGCTAGCCTGGTTGTCTTCTCTATATGGAGGTTCAGGGACAAGCTCTCTACCCTTCTGTCCAAGGAAGGGCTGGTACTGAGTCCTAGAGAACTTTCACCTCCTCAGTGCTAAGGTTTCATTAATATTCTTGGTCAGTTTCATGCCCCTGCTGACTCATATTTGTATTCACTTAAATATCCCCTTCAGATGAGCTACAGTCTAACTACATCAGGTACTTGTGGAGCTGAATTTCTTTTAACCCAAGTATATGACTTTATATTTATCCCTATCAAATTTCATGTTATTCAAATCAACCCAGTGTCTGAGCCTTTCAGCATCTTTTTGATCTTATGTATCAGTATGTTGATTGTCTCTCCAGGTTTTGTCATCTCTAGTTTGGCAAACATAGCATTGATGCTTTCACTCAAGATATCTGTAAAACAATAAATAACACAGGACCAAACACAGATCTCTGGGGCACTGTACTGAGGACCTATTCCATGCTGATATAGAATCATTTATTCTGTCTCTGGCCATTCAACCATTTTTAAATCTATCTGTATCATTGCCTCACCTACATCTCCATTTTTCCATTGGAAAATCATAAAACAATTGCTCAGATGTGAGCCAAAAGGTAGGTAAGCTGTATCTTCTGGTTGCCCTGACCTAGTACTGTGAGGCAATGAAATCAGTAAAAATTCTAAGTACACATAATGTTTGGAAGGGACCTCTAACTAACTACTTTGTTAAATTTTTTTGAGTAGATTTCAATAGATTGATGGGGTGTGTGTCTCACCATTGTTGTTATTGTTCATGGGTCCCTCTCACCCCGGGAATTTTTGACACCTATCTACTACTCTTCCCCTGAAGACAAGGACTCTGTTCAATGGAAGATTCATCACTGTCAGGTTCAGAAAGAGCCCAAATTCCTCAGCTCCTCTTGGCTTCCCATCTTCCCTCAAATTCTTAGTCTTATTTTATTGAACTTTCAGTGAAGAAAATAGAATAAACTCATTCATACTCAGGTGTTATTAGCTTAATAATATGTTACCTTCCCGGGGAGGTATTTCCATTTTAAACAAAGATTCTGACAGGGGCACTACTTAATGGAAAGGTATAAAGTATTTAGTGATCTATAATCAGCTGTGAGGGAGATACTTGGGGGAGGAGAGCTGTTCCCAGTCTGGGGAGCTCTGCATACCCCTAAAGGCCAAGCACCATTAGGCTGACCCAATGACAGTGCTATGACGTATAATTCTCCAGTTGGTCCTGAATTTGCCAGGGGAATGGGAGAATTAACTGTGTTTCTTAAACAGGTAGAAGCTTGTCTTTGAAAGCTTTGCTTACCCCTTGGATGTTCACCTCTTTTTTTCTAACCCTGTGCCTTCCCCTCAATTCTCAACCTGTATCTCTTACACAGTCTTTTGTTTGGGGAAGAAGTAGGGTATAATATAACAGTTCTCAGTCTCACTGCTTTATTTTTAAAATTGAGCCCTTCCAGCAGAATGGGCAGCTGAGATCCACTTGTTCTAATAGCCCACAAAGGCAGCTGAAGCAGATACTGGGGAGTACTTAGAGTTTGGTCAGACGTCAAAGATCCCATGGTCACCCACTGCCTCCCAGGTCATTGCCAGTTGTCCTGACTTGTCCTGCCCCTGGAAAAGATTGTTAAGTGGAAAGGGATTCTAAAATATAACAGGAAAACATGGAAAATCTAAGATTTTATCACCATAAGAAATTCCCAGTGTGGGAATGGTTGTAACCCATCTATGATTTGATTCAAGTTTTCATACTTTTCCCCCCTTCTTGCCACAGTATACTTTTTTAAAACACTTACCTTCTATCTTAAAATTGATACTAAGTATTGGTCCCAAGTCAGAAGAGCAGTGAGGGCTAGGTAATAGGAGTTAAGTGACTTGCTCAGGGTCACACAACTGGGAAGTTTCTCTGGCCAAATTTGAACCCAGGACTTTTCATGTCCAAGTCTCTATCCTCTGAGTTACCCAGCTGCCTCTATGCCACAGTATTCTTTACTATGAGAAATTGTGGTACACTGAATGTTTAAGTTGGCAATTTTGAGAGAGTTGAGCAATTCACTTTCCATTCAATAGAACTAGCTATTTCTTGAATTCTTTGTGTGATATATTTTGAGGTTCATGTGTATGAATAGATAAATTGTGGTTTTAAAAAATTATATCCTTTCCCTGTTAAATATTCTGAGTAAGTAAATTTATATTAAAATAATTTGTAATTTTTTATCTGCAATAACATAACATCCAGTATTACATGGTCTTTGATAACCCCCTCCCACTGACTCAATTGTTAAGACCTAGGTAGCTTGGTACCTAAGGCATGAAGATAATTTAAATCGCTTGTTTCTAGGTCTTTTCTATTAAAAATATACTGCTTTTATATAGAAAATCCTTTATAAATTTGAGCCACCACTACTTCTCTTCCCACTGTTATTTGGTAGCATAATGGGCAGAGCATCAGGCTTGGAGACAGGGTTGAAATCTAGGCTTAGACACTTATTAACAAGTTACTTTATTCTGTCTTCCTCAGTCTCCTCATATGTAAAATGGGGATAATAATAGCATCTATCTCACTGAGTGAGGATCAAATGAGATGATAATTGTAAAGTACTTAGGAACAATGTCTGGCACATAGTAAATGCCTTATAAATGTTAGCTATTCTTATTCTCTCAAGTAGTTATCAATTTATTCCAGTTTATAAAGTCTAAAGGCATTATCTCTCCCAGAAATAAATTTACACATGAATGAGTAACCCTAGAAAAGAAAATTGTCAGTTTTCACCTGAGTAATCAGAGTGGGGTGGGGTGGGGGTGATGGCACCGAAATTTATTCTTAGCCATGTCCTGGGGCCCTTCAAGTCCTAATCGTATAGTGTTTATCTTTTTCTATTGGTAAAGCTAATTAGAAAGGGTAGCAGAGTAGACAGAGGATTAATCTTGAAATCAGTGAGACAAGGGTTCAAATCTTACCTTTGAAAAGTACTAGCTATATGAACCTCAACAAGTTTCTGTGCTTCTCAATTACCCTGATGACTCTGCAAGTGTGTAAGCCACAGATGGGTTGTAGACATTTATCTATGAAGTAAGTATCCACACAAGGAGTTCCTTGTAGCAGCAAAATATCAAGTCCAGGAACCTCTCCCTTCTCCCTCCCTCACCCATTGGTTGGCTCTGCCTGGCCTTGACCATGCCCTTTAAACTTGTTTCCTTTTCACAACTAACATCAAAGCTACCAGACTTTTGTAGACTCTTTCAATATTGTGCTCTTCAAAGGCAATGTTTCTCTCTTTCCTCTCTCTCCATCTTGCCACCCCCTATCCCATGGTCAACTTCCCATGAGGGCAGAGGAAGGTATATGTTGGACACACTAAGCTAAGCTTCAGTTATCTTGTCTAATTACACTGCAGTCAGATTTTCCACAGCAGCCCCAAACGTGGCAGGATGCCCTCTTTGAAGGCATTAGTCTTCACAGCAGGGAAGGCACATCATCAAAGACTCTGTTTCCCAGCAACCCCTGCTGGGCTTGGATGTGCCAGAGAATTGAAAAGATGGGGGGAAAGGAAGGGGGTAGGGGAGGGAGAGAGAGAGAGAGAGAGAGAGAGAGAGAGAGAGAGAGAGAGAGAGAGAGAGAGAGAGAGGGAGAGAAAGAGAGAGAGAGCAAAGCTGGGGTGCATTTAGTTTGCTATTTTTTCCTCTGGCCCTGAGCTAAGATTCCTTTGAACTCAGGCTTGGGGAGAAGGATGCTGATGTTATCTCTAAACCTCTCCTCATCCTTTCATTTTAAAACCAATTTAGCAATTAAACTTGCTGTGTGACAGTGGCAGCAATGCAGAATGTGGGCCGTGCCTGGCTAAGTTGTGATTTGATGATCTAAAGAGGTCTGTGGGTGGGAGAAAGGATATGTGAAAGAAATTGGTCTTTGAGGAATTCCCTGGTGGGACTCTATTTGTTAGTTATTCTGAGTGAATCTGTTGTGAGCCAGGATATACCAAAGGATGCAGAGAATCTGGTTCCTCAAGATGCCTAGAGACAGTAACAGATGAGATAAAATTCAACAAAAGCCTCTTTCTTATTAAGAGCCATATTGCCTCCTTGGAATGGCCTTTAGACTTCATGACCAAGAAATCATTATAAGTCAGTGTGTGTTGATGTGACCATCATCAAAAGAAACTAACTAGGCAGCACAGAGACTTCTCTGTGCTGAAGAGAGCCAGAGGGAGTATTATATAGACCTGGGGCAGCAGGACATAGCTCAAGAAAGAAATGAACCATAGTATAGTGAGCACTCAGCTGAAAAGTTCCCATTTGGCTCTAAAAACTTTTTATCACTGTTCTCCTTTGGGCTTTAGTTTCTCCATCCAGAGAATGACTGTCCACGTTCTTATAATAAAATTTAAGAAAACACATAGAATTAATTTCTGGATGATATGATGATCTCCTTCTTAATGCCACAGAGTTGAAATTAAATTGCTATAATAAACTCCTGCCTTATAGATTGGAAAATCAGGACCCCCCAAATTTAAAATGATAGATCAATAGATCTGAAATTTAAACCCAGAAATCTCTCTTTGCAAATCACTTTTTAAAGTATTTGTTGAGTTCCTGTTTGACATAAATTATCATATATGTATACCCAGAAATATTATGTTTGTTACCTGGAAAAAATAAGCTTCCAAACATGTTTGAGTTACTACATGAAAAACCTTCTATGCAATTCTAATAGAAAAAAAGTAGCATCTTAGAAACGACCTCTTCTATTTGGCTTTATAAGTATCTTGATTCATAGAAGATTCACCAAAAATAACTAACAAAGAGTATCCCACTAGGGAGTTTCTCAAGGATCCAGTTTCTTATACCCTCCCTGATTTAATCTTGTGTGTTGTCCCTTAGATATTTTTCAAAGGATCAGAAATCTTTGCTGAGAACTTTAGAAATCTTTTAAACTAAAAATATTTTGAGTTGGGGAGAAACTCCAAGATCACTGAATCCACCCTCTTCTTGTTGGAAACATTTCTGGCAGGTATTCATTCAACTAAATATCTACCTCCCCATAGCCCCAGTGATGGGACCTCACCTTCTAAGATAACTCATTAATCTTTTGGTCAGCTGTAATTTGTAGAAATTTCTCCCTTCCCTCCAATTTCTAATGTGATTATGAAACCGGCTTTTCTGTAATGCCCACTCAGGTCCTAATTCAGCTTTGTGAGTTTCAAGTAAAACAAATGAAAACCCTCTTCCCCTTGGCCCCTCTGAAGATGGCTTTTTCTGTCCCTCCTGCCATATCCTTCTACAGACTAAACATCCTCATTTTCTAGAATTAATCTATCCAAAGCCATGAGATGGTTTCTATTCCTTTAACATTCTGGTCATCTTCTTTTGTATATGTCCCAGCATTCCAAGATGCACCATCTCTGGGTTCTATACATTTTCAAGTGCTTATTGCCCCTTCCCCCCATGCCTAGAATGTTTTCCTTCATCTCTGCCTCCTGACTTCTCTGGCTTCCTTCAAGTTCCTATTAAAATTTCACTATATCAACAAGCCTTTTCCTACCCCCCTTAAAAAAAAAACAAACTCTTACTTTTCATCTTAGAATCAATACTCCAAATTGGTTCCAAGGCAGAAGAGGGGTAAGGGTAAGACAATACAGATTCAGTTTCTTGCCTAGGGTCATGTATCTAGGAAGAATCTCAGGTCAGATTTGAACCTAGGACCTCCCATCTCTAAGCCTGTTTCTCAATCCAATGAATCAATTTGCCACTCTCTTTTCCTATGCTTCTTAATGCTACTGCCTTCCTTTGGTTTATTATCTCCACTTTATCCTTGCTCATACATAGCTATTTGCATGTTGTCTCCGCCACTCAATTATTAGCTTTTAGAGGGCAAGAAGTGTCATCTTCCTTCCTTTTCCCTAGTGTTTGACACAATGTCTGGAATATAATAAGTGCTTAAATAATATTTATTGATGTTATCTCATTTGATTTTCATTACAACTCTGGGAAGTAAAGACTATGATTATTCCCATTTACAGTTGAAGAAATAAAAGCAAACAGAGGATGAATGATTTGTCCAGGTTCACACAGATAGAAAGAGTTTGAGACCAGCTTTGAACTCAGATCTTCCTGGCTCTAGGCCTGCCACTGTATCTAGCTGCCAAAGTGTTGCTTTTGATGGTAAAATTCTTGTTGCTGATGAACAAGCCGACTCCTTGGAGACCCTCAAACCTTGGGGTACTTATCCGGAATCAGCTAGTCTCTTTTTACCATTAATCACAGAGGCCAGAATGAGAGTCCAAACTGGATTTGAAAAAGGTAAACTTTTGCTGCTCTGGGAAAAAAAAAAGCAACCCTCTTTGAGACCCCCTCAGAACTCGCAGAAGCATGTCCTTGTGTCAAGGGCAGCATCTAGCTATGGGCCTTCAATCTTTTTGTAAGTTTGATCTCACTGTCACACAGACCACTACATAGCACTAATGGAAAAATAAATGCAGTCAAAAGGGGTCAACATCAATTCATTTGCCATTACCAGCTTCTCTAGGTCTAGTTCAGATGGTTGGGGACTGCTCTGGGCTGGTTAACTAAAGCACTGCTCAAATCAGATTAGAACATGCTTTTGATTTTCTGGCTCCAGACCCATTAATGCATCTAAACTTCATTTTCTCTGCTTTTCTTTGCCAGAAAGTTGAAGGTACCTCATTACCTAAAGAATATAGCAAATGAGGGATTTAGAGAAGAGCTCAAAGACTAATTATGGGGTGAAAGGGTTTGACTTACAGGAGAAGGTGAAAAGAACTAAATGGATGATTGGGGTAAAGGACACAGGCAATTCCTGGCTTCCATACTTAGATATATCACTCTTTCTCTGTTTGGGCAGAATCAAACCTATTAAGTTCTTCTGATTCTGTGAAATTTTTGTTCATTCCCTAAGTCTTTCTCCAATGCCCTGGAGACCCTCGTCAGAGGCAGTTCACTTCAATGGAATGAACAATATTTTTGTAGTCAGAGAATCTTGGTTTGAATCTTGATTCTGCTACTTATTAATTGTATGATCTTGGACAAATCACTTAACTTCCCTGGATTTCAGTTTTCTCAAAATTTATAAAATGAGGCTATATGAAGAGAATGATTTCAGAAGTTCCTTTCAGTTTTAAGTTTATAATTCTGTGATTTAATGTTATGAAGATACCTTTACAGTACTCTGAATCATTTCCATTACATTAACAATTCACCTTATCTGTCCCCATTTATTTACTTATTTGTGTACAAATAATGATTGAAAATAATCTGACACTGATTTCAATTTTGCAATTTATTGTCATATACCTAATGTATACAAGGTACAGGGGGCATATGGTGGTTTGCAGGGAGGACTAGCATCTTTGGTATGAAGGCTTGCTAAACTCTTTTTCAGGGCTGCTCATTTACCTTTGGTGTCTATCTGTCTGTCACCCAACTCTCACCTGTGGGTCCAAGAAGCTGTGTCATGTGAAGCAACCATACCCTAATAAAATCTTCCAGCAGATGGGTAAAATAGGCTGAAGGTAACTTATAGGTCTCAAAGTAGTCAGTGACTTAAAGGGATATCTGCCACACATGTGAAGACATCTCCTGGCAGAATGGGCAGAAAAGAACAATTTGTTCAAATGACCATGAAGATGGCAGAAACAGGTGTAATTGAGTGCTTAGAGCTTGGTCAGATATCCAAGACTCCAAGGTCATCTACTGCATCCCAGGCCATCACTAGTCATCTTGTCTTTTGTCTTGCCACTAAAATCTGGAAGAGAGATTGAGACTTTGTGCAACTCTTCCTCTCTTAAAACCAATTCATATACAATTTCAGACATCACCCAGTGATGACATTGGTGCTTTTCTAAAAGAAGGTCGAATAACAACGTACTAGCCTATCATCCCTCTGAATCTATCTACTATGTCCCCAGAATCCTCTTCATTCTGGAAGATCATTTCACCCCTGAAACTCATACCTTAGTAGTACCCTCCTCTCCTGACATTCCTCTCTCTGGTTAGATGGCCCCTTCTAAATCCTCCACTTTGTACAAGGTCAGCTATCTCTTCTTTTCTCATTAGGCAGCAGCACTACAGATTTCTCACTACTGACCCCTTCTGCTCTTCCAGTATTTTTCATATTGTCTCTCCCAGTGGAACATAGTAAGAAATTACTAACTCCAACCTCCTCCTCCCAAATTAGTAAGTTCTCAGAGGGCAGACACTCTCTTTTTGTTTGGATTTCTGTTCTCAAAACTTAGCATAATGTCTAGCCCATAGAAAATATTTTTTTAAAAATCCTTATTGATTGTCAGACTAGAGATACAATGTCAAAAAATACCACCACTTCCATTCCTTAAGGAGTTTATAGTCTACTGACAGGAGGTATGTAGCATAACACGGAGAAAAATAAATCCAAGATAATTTCAAGAAGAACTGAATCTTGAAAAGATAATGATTTTGGAGGACTGAGATTCTCAAGTGGTGAGATTTCATTCTAGGAACTGATGATGATACTCAACACAGGTTTAGTTTGGATGCCTGGTTAGCATCTCCACTGTGAGGTCTCAACATTGCTTTGAACTCACCTTGTCCAAAATAAAAGTTAGATAGCAAAGAGAATAGAGCATGAGTCTGAGTCTTGGGATGAAGTCCTACTTTAGATACTTTCTAGCTATGTGATGCTGGTCAAGACATATAACCATTTTAAACCTCAATTTCTTCATCAGTAAAATGAAAAATAAATAAATAAATGCAGCCTAAGGATCTCTTTGCTTCTTTGTCTATGGCTCCCTATTGACTCAAAATTTTGTTATGGTTTGCTAAGACCCCAACTTCTTTGTCAGGCAAGCTTTTGACCTAGCCACGTCACTTCTACCTTGTTCTTGTGAAGTCAGTTTTTTCAACCAAAGGGTAACTATATTTATCCTTATTGAATTCCATCTTATTGAGTTCAGATTACTATTCTAATATTTGAAAATACTTTTGAAGCCTGACTCTCTGTGTCCAATCTCTCCTTCCTAGGTTTTATCACCTGCAAATTTGATAATGATATGCACTTTATCCAAATTACTGATTGGAAATATTGCTATATCACCACATCTTTGGGGTGTTACACTGGAGTCCTCTTTTCAATTTGACATTGAGACACTGATGACTACTTTTTTCTAACCTATTTCAATTGTTTCTACAGTAATTGTACAAGGATCTAGCTAAAGCATTATCTTTTTATTTTATTTTTTTTGAAAATTTCATTTAGTCAATTTAGAACATTATTCCTTTGTTACAAGAATCATATTCTTTCCCTCTCTCCCTTCTCCCCACTCCTTCCTGTAGCCAACACGAAATTCCACTGGGTATTACTTGTCCTTGATCAAAACCTATTTCCAGGCTGTTGGTGTTTGCACTAGGATGTTCATTTAGAGTCTACATCCCCAACCATATCCCCATTGACCCAAGTGATCAAGCAGTTGTTTTTCTTCTGTGTTTCTGCTCCCACAGTTTTTCCTCTGAATGTGCGTAGTGTTCTTTCTCATAGATCCCTCCAAGTTGTTCAGGATCACTGCATTGTCACTAATGCAGAAGTCCATTACATTCAATTGTACCACAGTGTATCAGTCTAAAGCTTTATCTTTTCTACCAGAAAAGTTAAAGATTTTTTTAATCAAATAGTTTCCTAAATTCTAGGTAAACTATATCTAAAATATTGCCCTTATCAGTTTAAAAAAAAAAAAAGGAATCCATTGGTCTATAATGATGAATTCTCCCCCCCGCCCCCCATGGAAGTTAGGATTTTATTTCTTTTTTTTTTCAGTTACAAGTAGAAACAATTTTTAATATTTTTTCTGACATTTTGAAATCCAAATTCTTTCCCTTATTTCTCTTTCCCCTCCCCAAGATGGTAAATAATCTGATATATGTTATATCAGTGCTGTCATGCAATATACATTTCCATATATCTCAGGTCATAAAAGTAGACATATATTGCACATAAAAGAAAAAATCATAAAAGAAATGAAGTGAAAATGCTATGCTTCAATCAGCAGTCAGACTCTAGTAGTTCCTTCTGTGGCAGTGAATAGTATTTTTCATATCATGATATATTCTTGATGGAGTCATCCTGATTCTTTGTAATCACAGCTTATTTGTCTATATATTTATTTCTCTTCTCTTTAACTAAAAATTCTAGAATTGTGTCAGGAATTGATATCAAGCTCGCTGGCCAGTAGAATACAGATTTTCTTTCATTCTTTCTTTCTTTACTTTTTTTTTTGTAAAACTGGAATATTTCTCCTGTGGTATCTTTCCTATTATCCATGATCTTTCCAATATCACTGATGATAGTTCAGGAATTATGTGCAATTGTTCTTTCTGTATCAAGCAATGCAATTCATTTGAGCTAGTTCACTTGAATACGTCTATAAGAGCTAAGGACTTTCTTACTAACTCATCTTGGGTATCAATTCTCTATTAACCACCTTAGCCTAACTCTTCCCCATTGCAGCTTCCACAGTTCATTCTTCTTGACAGAGAAAACAGAATCAGAACAAAATTTAAGCAGCTCTGATTTTTCTATATTTGTCAGTTAACATTATTCCATCCACCCTGAGCAGCTGCCTTGGATTTCCTTGGCAGCTTTGGTTCACGTTGAGCTTTAGGGGATCATGACACACTTTTGTTTCATCTTCTGTTATCTTCCTTTATCTGCATACATATTTTAAAAATAAAAGTTAGTTGGTGAAGTCTATATGTATGGGTAGTATTCTCTTAATCCAATTTTTATTTTTTTCTTTCACATTGGAATTTTTTCCTTTTCTATCTTCAGAAATTCATCTTTGAGAATTCCCCATATTTCTTCTTAGTAGATTTCCTTCAGAGCTTTAGTCCAAGGGATCCTATCTGGCTTTCTGCTAACCCCTTTTAATGATATCTTCCTTAATATAAGGTGTTCATTCATCTACCAAAAAAAATCAACAATTAGTTATCAAATTCCTATTGTGTTCAAGTCACTGTACCAGATGTTAAGGATACAAAGACAAAAATGAAACCGTTTTTGCACCTTCTGAAAGTGGGGTGGACAACACATGCAAATATGTAATGTATACATATACATATGTACACATGTATATGCACATACATGTAGTGTTCAAGGTGCATATTACCTCAGGTATGAGGGCTTACCAAGCCCTTTTCATGACTGCTCATCCATTTTTTATGTCTACTGTCACCTACCTGTCACCTAGCTCTCATTTGTGGCTCCAAGAAGCTATAGTGTAAGCAGTGGACACATTCCAGTAAAAGCATCTCAATAGATGCCATAAACTAGGGCAACTCACAAACCTGAAACCCACTGATGAGTTAGGTGGATGTCTTCCCTAAGCCTATGAAGACTTCCCCTGGGAGAATGAGTGAATGAGAACAATTTGTTCCAATGTCCATACATACATATATGTATGGAAAAAAGAGAGTTTGAGGAGAAAGGACACTAGTCAACAACTAGTTGACTAGTTGTATGTATGTAGTTGGTATGTACCAACCTCCACCAATAAATCAATTATTAAACATTTTTAAGTGCCTATTGTGTGCCAGGCACTACTTTTATCTATTTTTAAAATTAATTTATTTAGTCAATTTAGAACATTATTCCTTGGTTACAAGAATCATATTACTTCCCTCCCTCCTCTACCCCTACCATTTAGCTCATGCAAAATTTCACTAGGTATTACATGTGTCCTTGATCAAAACCTATTTCCATGTTGTTGGTGTTTGCACTAGGACAATCATTTAGAGTCTACATCCCCAACCATATCCCCTTGACCTATGTAATTAAGCAGTAGTTTTTCTTCTGTGTTTCTACTCCCACAGTTTTTCCTCTGAATGTGGATAGTGGTTTTTCTCATAGATTCCTCCAAGTTGTTCAGGATCACTGCATTGCCACTAATGGAGAAGTCCATTACATTTGATTGTGCCACAGTGTATCAGTCTCTTTGTACAATATTTTCCTGCTTCTGCTCCTTTTGCTCTGTATCACTTCCTGGAGGTTGTTACATTTCCCATGGAATCCCTCCACTTTATTATTCATTTGAGCACAATAGTATTCCATTACCAACATATACCACAATTTGTTCAGCATTCATTTCCCCAATTGAAGGGCATCCCCTTATTTTCCATTTTTTTTTGTCACCACAAGGCACTACTTTTATGTGCTAAGAACTGAGGATACAAATATAAAAACAAAGAAAGTTCCTGCCCTTGAGGATTTTATAATCTAAGAGAGGAAGAATATTTTTAAAAAGAAGCTTGAAAACAGGGGGTGGGCAGAACTATGCAAACTGAGGACACGGTGGAAAGTTCCAAAGTCCAAAAATAATAATAGCCAGTAGAAAATCAGGAGAAACATTGTGCTGATCACTATCTTTAAATAGAGGTCCTGGAGTCCTTAATCCTGCCCTTCCATCAAAGGTCTGATCAGAGGGGTAAAGGGTACTGATGAGATGTGAGTAGCAGGTAGATTCAATCTTGCAGCATAATGAGATTTCCCAGTGATGAGGTTAATAATAGCATCTACCTCGAAGGGTTATGAGGATCAAATGAGATATTTGTGAAAAGTGCTTAGTATATGTAAAATGGTACATAGAGGATATTGTATAAACACATTCTTTTCTCCTTCTAGGGCCTTGTATCTTGTACTCATCATAATCAGCTATGTGATCTCCTCATTTCTCCCTTTATATCTTAGATTTCAACTTCTGTTAGCCATTTTTGTTCTTTTATCTCAGAAGATTATTATTCTTGGCAGAGAAATAGATTAACAGGAGAAGAGAAGTAAAATGAGGGTGGAGTGATCCTTCTTGCTACCTTCCATTTTCATAATTTTGTCTCCCCAAAATATAGCCATATCCTTTCTTTGAATATCTTTTTTTCCCAATGTAGCTTTAGTTCCCATCCTTTCCATTATTTTGTACATAAAGTTCCTGACAAATCTTATAGCTTGTTTAGAGCTTTAACAATCCTGACACTATTATAGGCTCACAGAGTTCTAGAGTTAGAAAGATCCCAATGGCCTTTAGTCTAGCTCATATCTGAAAAGTAATACCGTAATATCACCCATCAAATGGCCATCCAATTTCTGATTAATGACCTCCAAGGCAAAGTATTCCACTACTAATCCAACCTGGTCTATTTTTGGAGAGTTTTAATTGGTTCAGATTTTTTTCCCTTATGTCAAACATAAGATTCCTCTCTGTAGCTTCCAAACATTTTTCCTGTTTTGTTGTTGTTGTGGTGGTGGTGGTGGTGGTGGTGGTGGTCCTCCCAGGGCCAAAGAGAAAGAATTCAAACCCTCTTCCACAAGATAGCCCTTCAAATATTAGGAATAAGCTGTCTTGTTCCATCTCCCACCCCACTATCATGTCAACATCCCCAGTTCCATAAACATATTCTTATGTCACTTTCCAGTTTGTCAATGTACTTCCCAAACTTATGATCAGCCTTAAAAATGTGCATGCTGTATTACATTATTTGTTTGTTTGGGGGGCAGTTTAAAAACTAATCTCTCATAGCTACTTAATGGTTCTTTCAAAAGTCTATTACAAGGGGGCAGCTGGGTAGCTCAGTGGATTGAGAGCCAGGCCTAGAGACAGGAGGTCCTAGGTTCAGATCTGGCCTCAGATACTTCCTAGCTGTGTGACCCTGGGCAAGTCACTTAACCCCCATTGCCTAGTCCTTACCACTTTTCTGCCTTAGAACCAATACCCAGTATTGATTCTAAGATGGAAGGTAAGGGCCTTCTATTACTTTGTTTTCTACTTTATTTATTTTCCTATTTCCTCTAGACTCTTCACATAATCTACCTTTGTGGGGTTTTTTCCCCCTTTTTCTTTTCCCCATGCTCTTTTGCCTCATCTTTTTATCCCCTTCTAAATTCCTCTCATCTATCACTTTCTCTACTACCCTCATCCTCTTTGGGCTCCTAGTTCCCCTCTCTACCTCAGTCCCCTTTCTTGGTCTTTTTTCTTCCTTTCTCTCTGTCCCCTCCCCTCCAATTCACAGAATATTAGAAAAAGAGAGAAAAATATGCCACATTGACAAAGGATCCAGAACCTGAAAACTCACAAGTCCCTGATAAAGTTACAAGGACAGCATTTTCTCTTTTAAAGGGGTTTTATTTTTTTTTTCTAAATTATCAGCCTTTTTCCTTCTCCTGCTGTGTTGCTGAGGTTTTAAGGAGTTGAAGGACAGCCAGATAAAAAGCTTCTCTTTTAGATCCTCTCTGCTCCTGGATCCCCTCCCTTCCTCTGCTCCCTTTTTTGCATTTGTGGGAAACCTAGGGAGAAAGTGTCAGCATTAGCATTTTTAATAAAGGAAGCTCAGGGTAAAGGTAGATAATACTCCCCCCTAATCTCCCCCCCCCCAAATAAAAACAGTAGGAGAGGGGCCAGAGCCCAAAGCCACTGAGAGTAAAAACTCCCTGGTGAGAACAGACAGAGATAGATAGAGCAGTAGAGACAGAGAGCCAGCAAGTGGGGGCGTGGGGGGAGCACGAGAGAGAGAGAGAGAGAGAGAGAGAGAGAGAGAGAGAGAGAGAGAGAGAGAGAGAGAGAGAGAGAGAGAGACAGACAGAGAGAGACAGACAGAGAGAGACAGAGAGACAGAGAGAGACAGACAGAGAGAGAGAGACAGACAGACAGACAGACAGACAGACAGACAGACAGACAGACAGACAGAGAGAAGGAGTTTAAGAGATGCAGAGGTCTTATGAGAAGCATTCAGGCTGATATAATTGGGGCTTTGCGTGCTAACTGAACAGTTGGGAGGTAGGAAATTGCTGTGCTGGATCGAGTTTGGCTCAACTTTATACAGGGACAAAGAATTCTGAAATGTTTTCTTATTTAGTTCATTTTCTCAGTCTTCCCAGAATGAGCCATTATTCGTCCATTATTACCTAAATATCAGCACTCTCCAAGCCCTTCTTTTCTCCCCTCTCATTTTCTCTCCTTCTTTTCCCTCCTTTCCCCTTCTTTCCTTTTTCCCATTCTCTTTGCTTTCATCAATGAGGCCAGAAATAAAAGCAGGGAAGGGACCCCTAAAACCCAGGTGACAAAAGCATAATCCAGAATCCCAAGGATGATGACATTGATGTGCTCTTTTCCTCTTCACCTTGGCAGCATCCAAGAGAAAGGTTTGATGGAGTCACTTGGTTTATATTTTGTCTAGTGAGACCGGGGCAGATCCATTCTCTCTGACAAAGTTAAATTGGCTCTGTTCCAACTCTTGAACAGGAGAGAAAAATATCTCCTGACAGTGGTTTCTCTTCTTTAGTGAAAGTGGCAGTGATTAGATCTAATACCTTAGACAGCTGGATAAAGAGCTGTTAAATAAGAATAAATTGAATACCCAAGCTGGCAGTCAGTTGTGGGGGTGGGGGTGGTAAAACAAATTCCCCTGTTGCCCAAATGAACATCCTTGTCATAGTATTGTATCACCCACTTTATAGAGGGAGAGACATTTGGTAAGTCTACTTAATGCTTTCCAGTCCATCATGAGGAGGAACATGGGTAAGAAGAGCAAGGCTATGGTGGTGGAAGGTCCATTTGGTATTCTTTGGCTTCAGCATCTCAGAGCCTAATATCCATTCAGCTGCCAAAATGTCATTTTAGCCATTGTCTCCAATTTAGTCCTGGGTGTTAATCACTTTGTTAAACTCCATGACATCTCTTTTACCCTTAGCAGGAGAGAATGATTGCTACAGCTGGTGCTTCTTACCCACCAAGTTTGACATTTCAGAGTGTATCTGAATGGTGGAAAATATTTAAGTATTTATGCAAACATCTGGTCACAGCTGCATTACACACCTGAATACTGCATCTCACTTTGCATCATTACCAATGAATTCTGTTGATTGGCTTCAGTTTTCATGGCACTATATTTGATCCCAGGCATATGAATATTTCTTTTTTGATGGCTGCAGACATGCAAATGTTTAAAGAAACTTTGCATTTCAATCCGGAACACTTTTGGATAGTGAAGAGAAACAAATGGATTTTTGTGTAGGTCTCCCAAGATGGAGAGAAGACTGGAAAACATAATTTGTGCATCAATGGAAGGAACTGGAGGTATTTAGCCTGAAAAGATGAAGATTTGGGGGGCATAAACACTTTATTTAAATATATGAAGGTTTACATTACAATATCCATAGTAGGAATTTTATTACAAACTCATTCTGCTTGAACTCAAAAGTCTGAAATAAACAATAGGAAGAAGATAAAGGAAGAGTGGTGTTTAAAGCAATATAAGGAAGAACTTCCTAATAATTATGCTTTCCAAAAATAAAATGAGTCATTTAAAAAGGTAGTGAGTTCAGAATTACTGGTGGTCATCATATAAAACTAGAATAGAATTTGTGGCAGATATTGTAGGTAGATGCTTCAGATATACATTAGACTTGATGACTTCAGTGGTCTCTTTAAATTCAGGTGCATGCTAATTTTAGAGTTCTTATTCATCAGGAATAAGTGTCATCTTCCATCTCAGAACTCAAACTTCATTGTGAGGGATTAGTTGAAGGGCGTAGATGCACTCTACTGGGTGTGAATGTCAAAAGTTGCAGTCTTAGAACCTAGCGTTTTTAAAAAAGACACCCCTCAAAAAATCATTGGTTTTGTTCTTTTACAATGGGAAAGAGTTTATAAATTCTACATAAATTTATAAATGTTCTAGTTTTATACCTGTTGATCACATGCAACTATGTATTGTTATTTATCTTTTTCTATGTTTTACCTCCTTAAATAAATGACGTTTCTTGAGGGGAAGGACCTTATCTTAAATTTCTTTGTAATCCAGGGAGTGCTTAGTACACTATTTGGAATTTAGTAGTATCACTGTAAATCTATTTTTCTGTCTGATGTTTTTTTTTTAATATAAATGTATTTATTTCCAGGTCTAAATTCTCTTCTCTCTCTACTACTTCCCCCACCCATTGAAAAGAAAGAAAGATGATACCCATTATACATATGAAATCATGCAAAACATCTTTCTCAATTCTATGTCTGTAAGTTTTGTCAACTTTCCTTCTGCCTTCAGTCCCTTTCCGAAACTGCCTTGGGCAGAAACCAAGCATTAGGACTTTATGAAAAGAGCAATCAGCATTTGGAGCAAACTAGCCGGAAACAGATGGTTATGGTAGAAGTCTTTGTACATCTTAGACTTCCATTCTTCATTTTCTTGAGTTATTTGATGAACCTGATCCAAAAAGTCTGGGCCTCAGACTTAGTTCTGCTCTCAATGAATTATGTGACCTTGATTCAGGTGCTAAACTTCATTGAGCCTCTTTTTCTTCAACTGCAAAATGAGGAGGTGGCATTAGATGGTCTTTAAGTCTTCTTATAGTTCTAAGATTCTGTGATTCTCATCTTTCGTGCCTGGCAGGGAGTGTCTTTATACTCTTGAAGGTAGCATGAAGGAGATAGTTTCAACTCTGAGTCAGAGGGCATCTATCTGATAATAATTACTTGGCTAATCAATGGCAAACCATATAATTTCCCTGGGACCCAGTTTCCTTATCTGCAAAATGGTGGGTTTGAGTTAGATGGATTTTGAGGTCTTGTCTGGCTCCAGATATAAGATCCTATAGATCATACTCCCAACATGGATTGTCCTTTCCTACTGTTGCCTGGGTGAAGATTAGAATCATGGTAGATTTACCAACATCCAGGCAGCAGTTCTGTATTGCTATGACTAGGTGGTAGTAGAAGTGATGATTGGTCCACCAAAAGCATCATTCTTTGGTTCTAGAAGCATACAGTGGGAGTCAATAAAGAGAGAGAATATTATACTATATGGAGCGAATACAGTTATTCCTGCCATATTTCACATGCAAGTTGTTCATGCATTCAAAATAGATTTACAACCATATACTACTAAATACAAAATATCATGCTAGGTACTGACTGGGTTATATATATATACATACATACATACATACATACATACATATATATATATATATATATATATATATATATATATAGTCCTTTTCTTTAAGGAACTTGCCATCTTGTGAGGGAGGCAAAACATAGAAAAAGATAAATAACAATACATAGTAGCATGTGACCAACGGTTATAGAAATAGGAAATGGACCTAGGATTTCATTGGTATAAGGAACTCCCAGGTGAGGAAACTCCCTCCACCAGCACAAGTTGCCACCTTCTTTAGGAAATATTTAAATACTGACAAAGACTGAGGGTCCAAAGACAAAAAGGAATGTGTTATTTTTTGCTTTTGTTTTTGATTAGATAGGGGAAAGACATTCTTTAGGCTTTACTTAAGGTGAAGATCTTGAATTCCAAGGCTTACACAATAAGTTTACAGTGATACAACAATTTGGGTATTTGCCAACAGAGTTTGGGCATGCCTTATTCTGTGAAACTGAGGGGCTGAGAAAGGACCATGCCCTCATAGACCTCCCATATGAGTCACCACCAGCATGTCCATTATTTTTACCAATTACATTCATCTTGAAAGAACCTTGAGCAGTTATGTGACTCATCTAGGGTCACACAGTTAGTCTAAGAGGTGAGATCAAAATTGAGCTCTTCTTCTGTCTCTGATGTAATAAATTATTAAAAATTTTAAAGGATTTTAAGAATGAATTGGAAAAGTTTCGTAGAGAGTAGAGCCTGACTTTGGAGGATGAGAAGAATAGGAATAGCCATAGAGGTTGGGAAGGTGGAGAAAGAGGAAGAATATTTCATGGAGGAGGAATGGTATAAGTATAAAACATATAAACAGGAAAGTACATGGCTTGCAAGTGTAATGAGAGATCAATTGGAAAAGGAGGTTGGGGCCAGAATGGAGACAGCATTGAATTCTAGCCTAAGGAATTTGTACTTTATCCATATGGAGTTATGGAAGGCTTTTAGGGAAGAGGAGTGATGAACTTTTGGCAAAATAGATCAATCTGGCAATATTTCCACTAAAGTACCACTACCTTGCTTTGTTAAGATTGCAAGTCTCTTGAGGGCAAGGACTGTATTTTGCCTCTTTTTAAAAATCCTCAATACTTGTAAATAGTGAGCACTTAATAAACATTTACTGATTGATTTAGGTATGGAGACAACCATTGGTTCATAGTACATCAGCTCCAGGAAGTTTTACCAATAATAACAGTAGCATTTATATAGTGCTTTAAGGTTTGCAAAGCACTTTAGAAATATTATTTCATTATATCCTCATAGCAGCTTTGGGAGGTATGGGTATTCTTATCTCCATTTTATCAGATGAGGAAATTGAGGCAGACGGAAGTTAAATGGCTTGTTTAGGTAGTTACATAGCTAGTAAGTGTCCAAGTGCCACATTTGAATTCAAGTCTTCTTGATTTAATATTCAGATCTCTAGCCACAGAACTATCTAGCTGCCTAGATGGAAAAGTTTTAAGCACAAGGCTAGCAAGACTGAATATGCCTTCTGGGGCTAGGTTGGCTCACTATGGAAAGTTGATTATCAGGTGATCTATTTTTCAACTGTGGAAACTTATGAAATGTGGATAGGTTGCAATCAGTGTCATTGGAAGGAGAACTCACACTGATGAAATCATAGATCTTTGAAAACATGAAAGTAATTCTAGGAGCCAAGTGTAAGATGGATAGGAGGAGAGAGGGAAAAGAGATGGGCAGTAAAGAGGCCAATTAGAAGGCTATTGAAAAAGTCCAGGTGTGAGTTGATTAGGATCTGGACTAGAGTGGGAATGAAAAGGAAGGAGTATATGAGAAAGATATTGCAAATGAAAAATTGACAGGCCTTGCTGACTGATTAGTGATGTGAAGTTGTGGGGAGGGAAGGAGAAATCAAAGAGACTTATGGGATTTTTCTATATATAAGATACTTTCATTATGGGGAACACTGTGGTTCTGTCAAAATGATATTCACTTGAAATGGGGATGGGAAGGAAGGAAAAGATTAAAAAGCCCCAAGAGGATGTGCACAGTACCACTCTAGGCACTGGTGATGTCTTGCACACAAGTAGCATAAAATTCATTTTCAATAGATGCCTGAATGCATGAATCAATCGATCAAATAAACAAAATATTAGGTCTTATCACGTGCAAAATTTGAGAATAAAGAGAGAAAAGTAAGACAAAACCTTTTGTAAATGAACTCACATTCTATGGAGGGATCATAACTTACATGGAAAACTTCAGCTATAAGTTAGCTGGAAAAGTTTCAGTTGTGTGTTGGGTGCAGAGGCAGAGCAGATGGTAATACCTCTTCTTTTTTGATATTAATCCTATTAGTAAAATCACAGTTTCTGATGTTGGATCATTTGACAGTGCCAAGGCCTTTGATAGTGAAAACCTTCTTTTCTAGATCTTTAGTAACCATGGCTGCTGAGGAGAGGGCTGCAATACCTACAGAAACATTTGCTGTCATATATATCCATTGAGTTGATTTCCAGAGGATGGCTATAAGGTTAGGCTAGCCAATGAGATAGGGCAAATTGCTCCTCCTTGGTCTTTTTGGACCTACCTGCCTATCACTGGCATTTGGGTTGATGGTGGCAAAAATATGGTTCTCCTCTCCACAGTGATTTCTCTCTTTAATGATGGCTGTAGAACCTGGAATGGAAAGAGGAGTCATGATTTGAATGGCACTGCTAGTCCCAAGGCTTTTGAATTCAGGACCCTGGGTTATCTCCCTTTAGATTCTAGGTATAGTGCTGGTAGTTTGACATGCTTGGTACATGCCATTTCATGTCTCTCCCCCATGATGCCCCATTGCTTAGCTGGGCTAGTTGACCTGTCCCATGGGTGGCATTGGCTTAGTAATTGAAAGGAATAGTTTCCTTCATTCCTTATCCTTCATAGGAGTTGTTTCTATTAAATGGCTTTGGAGGTTGGACTAGCTTGTGGTTTTAAAGAGGACCCAAATGGATCTCCTAGATGTGACTTGGTTTATCTGGCTCAAAATGCCTTTACCTTCTGTAGGATATGTAGGACCAGAAAAAGGAGATGGTTGTCATATAGAAAGAATGAGAGCCTTCAGTAAAACCTGGTTGAACGGATAATCCAAGCTATTCTCATGATCTCTGAGTTACATAGTGAGAAGCTAATATGATGGAACTGTGAAGGGAGAGGGGGCAAGTATGGCTATTTGTGATGGGGAAGTGGCGGGATTTTCACCCACTCTTTGAAGTCAAGCATTGCACTTTTGAACAGCTCCATTTATTCGAAATATCCTTTTATCCAGTCAAACTTTACCTCTTTGTAACCCCCAGTTCTGCCCTCTGGAGTCATTTAATAGCCCTTTGATTAATTGAAAGAGAGGTCTGGATGTAGGTGGAACTCTAGCATGAGAAAGCATTGAGGAGCTATGAATGACTTTATGATCTGATATTTCCCCCCTGATGGCAGCAGTTGGATTTTGCTGACATTCTGACAATCCTGAGAAGACGAAGGGGAGGGACCTGTTGTGTGTCCTCCTTTCCTGCATATTCATTAGCTGTGGTTATACTCCAGGCCCAACCACATGACCTGGTGTGAAGGAGTCTGTGATGACTCTGGGCTAAGACAGACTAGCAGGCTCCATTTCTTATTAGGCACATGAAGACTCCTATTTCCCTAAGGTTGGGACAAAGAGAATCTTAATCATATACCATGGAGGGGACCACAATTTCCTCTTTTGCACATGCAAACAAAAGGGGAGGACAATTTATGTGTTCCAAACAGTTACTCTCATAGTGTAGATTTGCATCTGTTGAAGTCCTTTTCCTCCTTCCAGATCCAGCTAAATGCCACTGCCTCCATTAGACTTCCCTAGAAATTTGATGTTTTTGTGCATAGAGCAATGGAGCAAGGAAGACAAGTAACTGAATCTTGCCTCAGTCGCTCACTAGTTCCCTGACCCCAGACAAGCCATTTAACAGGTTTCCTCTTCTGCAAAAGGAGGATAATTATAACCCCTCCCTTACAGAGTCCCTATGAGGATCAAAGGAGAAAACATATGCAAGGCACTTTGCAAGCCATAAGGCACCATCTAAATGTTGATATTCTTCTTCTTCACTGTCCCTAGTGCCTAGCTAGGTGTGCCCCTCTTATAGCACTGATCTACAGTGTGCTTCTAATTATCATTACTTGTATACATGTCTTTTCACCCCTTTGAGATAGCAAACTCTCAAGATTAGAAACAATATCTTATTTTTCATTAGAAGCTTCTTCTTCACAATCCCCCCCCCCACACACACACCCGGGGATTTAGCCCAATTTTGTGCTTAGAGTAGGTGCATAATTGCATGTTTGTTGAATTGAATTCAGTTGAGAAGGGTGGGTTGGTCTTAACATATGTTTTTGGACTGTTAAGATGGCCACTTCCCCTCTAAGTGTTAATTATTCTTTATCACTGTACGGTATTTTTTAAGTCAATGATTTCCCATGCCTGCTTATTAACTGATGCAGTGATTAGAAAAGCTTTCCCCTGCTGTACAGCACTTTCTTTATTTTATCTCATTTGGGTCCTGGCTACAATTCTTTCATCTTTCTGATTACTCTATCACTGGGGAGAGAGGGTGATGTAGAAAGCAAAAAGGAAAGAATCTAGAAAAGTGAAATAAGCTAGGAGAATTTGGAGATAGCGCTTTTAGGAGTGAAAGATTCTGTTTTTCTTTTCTAAAGTAGTATCAATAGGAAAACTGTGTTAAAGTGTCATCCTTCAGCCTTTGGAAACTTCTTCCCAAATCCCATCCTGTTCATAGGTGACATAAATTGGAGCTCAGATGTTGGCTACCTCTTTAAGACAAAGAAAAATGACCATCCTCATTAGGCATCTCCATTCAGAGGATGTTTCTATTGTTCATTTTATCTTTATTGCATCTCTTATATACTTTCCAACTTCTCCATTCCCTCCCTAAACCCAGTGCTTACTGCCTTTTATCTGGGCTATTGGAATAGTCTCTTCTCCTCTTCTCTAGTTCATTCTTTGGAGTTACCAAAAGAATCTTCTTAATGTGCAGCCTGACCATGTCACTCCCCATGTTTAAAAAAAAAAGAAATCTCTGGCCTCCTACTTCTCCTAGGATAAACTACATACTTCTTATTCTGGCATTTGAAGGCCCTCTAACCTAGGACTGCAACTTATCTTTAGGAGCATTTCATTTTATTTACCTTCACACAATCCATGCACCATGCAAACTCTACTATCATATTCCCCAATGGGCCTGTGCTCTACTCTTGAAAGGAATCTTAGTGGAGTTCTACTATCACTATAGACTCACCCTCTTGAAATTTTCTGATATTTCTCCTGTGCACCCTTAATGCCCTATCTTGTATTTCACACACATACATGCATATACACTATATGTGTATATACATGTATCAACACATGTATTATATGTATATATATATGCAAATATATCTGCATACATCCCATCTTCTCCCCCTGCCATGCACCACTGGCTTTGGAGGTAGCATGGACGTAGTTGATAGAAGGTCCTCCTTTGGACATCCAAGTCTGGCCTCTGATACGTACACTCTTGTTAGCATAGTAACCCCTATAACTTCTTGATGCTCTAATCAATTCTGTAGTGTACTTGGTTATAGATGAGTTATTGATTTGTGGGGAGGGGGGAGAGAGGAAGGGAGGGAGAAGGTAGAAAGTTGTAGACCAAAGGATTCTCCACACTGATGAAACCACAGAGAGAGGACCCAACCTACCAACCTGCCACATTTTCTTTAAGACTCATACGATGCAACCTTTCATCTCATATCCTCAGTGCCTCGATTGTGCCTTAGACACAATAGGAATCTAGGAAATGTGTGTTTAATAGATGGAATTGAATTGAATTTTGATAGAAAGAACAGAGTGGAAAGCAGGAGGGGCTCCCAGTAATAGTCTGAAGGTCAAATATCGACATTAAATTGTCAAAAGTTAAAATTTTAGTTAAAAATTTAAATTTAATTGAATATTTAATCATTTAACATCAATATACCAGTGTACTTGATTCTGGGACACATACAAAAATAAACAAAAGAACTACTACCCATACTTCAGTAAAAGAATGAAGACATATCCTTCTCTTATTACTATTGTCTTTCCTCTGAGATTTTCTTCCATTTCCTCTGTTTATTCTTGGTATCTCTAACTACTGGATGGAGTGAGTGCATTGAGTGCAGAGACTCTAGTACTAGCACAATGACCAACAGTCAGTGCTTAATTGCTTCTTATTCATTGGCTAAGTCTGTCCACAAACACATAGGGGACAAAATATAATATGATTAAATACAAAGGAAAGGAGGGATTAAAGACTGAGGAAAGAAAGATAATTATTGACTGGAAAAAATATGGGAGATTTTCCTGAAAGAAGGGCAGCTGAGTAACTCAATGGAAAAAAATACTGGGTCTAGTGTCAGGAAGACCTGAGTTTAAAACTAGCTTCAGATACTTACTAGCTATGTGACCTTGGGCAACTCACTTCACCCTGTCTGCCTTGGTTTCCTTATCTATAAAATAAACTAGAGAAGGAGATGGCAAACCACTGTAGGATCTTTGCCAAGAAAATGCTTAATGGGGTCATGAAGAGTCAAACATGATTACGAATAGCTGAACGACAACTTCATGAAAGGGTTTAGCATTTGAGCAATGCCTACGATGATGGGTAGGATTTGATCAAGCGATGGATGATGGAGGATGGAAATTCCAGTCACAAGGAACAATAAAACCCCAAACCCAGAAGCCGGGAAATATGGAGCCTGAGGACAGTGTGGTTCGTGTAACTTTTATTGTGAATTCTTGGAATATAGAAGGGAGGGAGCTGGTGAGAAGTGATGCCAGATAAAGTTGGAAAAGGAAGATGGTGCCAGGTTTTTATATATTTGACTGCCAGGCTAAGATGTCTGAAGAAAATGGTTGCACAGGAGAAACAAGGAGGAAAGCTAGGGGAGGTGCGCCATGTCGCAGCACAGGGAGCAACGATCAGCACAAAACCCCGGGAGTATTTGCTGCATTGAGAGTGCTTCATACTGGCAAATGCAGTAGGGGGCCAGGCTTCTGAAGAGTGAGGTGCACTAATGGGTACCTGCCTGCCTATGCCTGACTCTAGGGCTTTGGGCCTTTGCCTTCGTGAGCCCAACACACAACAAAGAAGAATAATGAAAGAGGAATGCTGTCATTCCAAGCCCATCTAATCTAGCTGATGTGGCCCCGAGTCGGTGTTTGATCAGCCCTGTTTCCTTTGTAAGCTCCAAAGGCTAGGGGAGGTAGAGAGCCTGCCAAGAACCATGATCACAGAGTGGCGGTAAGAAAGCCTGCAGAAATTTTGAGATGCTGAGAAACAGAGGAAAAGAAGATCAGGATGGGGGAGGAGCAAAGCTAAACCAGACAACAGTGAAGAGACCAAGATGAGAAACAAAGGCAGAGGAAGATGAGCAGGGGAAGAGCAAGGGTGATGGGAGCTGAGACAGGAGAGAAGGATAGAAAGAAATCAGGCTTTCTGGCTCTGCATCATTGGATACTGGACATGGAAGGGACCTATAAGGCTATCTAGCCCACCTGTCTCCTGTTACAAATGAACAAAGTAAGAGACTTGGCCAAGTTCACCCACTTAATGTGGTTACCCAGATCTCTTGATTCATCATCTAGAATTCTTTCCACCACACCATCTGCTTTGTTATTAGCTCTAGCCTCATTGGCAGCTAGATGGTGCAATGGTTAGAGTGCTGGGCCAGAAGTCCTCAAGACTCATCTTGAATTCAAATGTGGCCTCAGATCTTACTAGCTGGTTGATCTTGGACTCAAGTCACTTAACCCAGTTTGCCTCAGTTTCCTCATCTGTAAAATGAGCTGGAGAAAGAATTGGCAAACTAGTATTTTTGTAAGGAAAATTCCAAATGGGGTAGATATGACTGAAAAGCAAGTTAACAATTATTTTGGAAGGGTGAATGCTTAAAATCTCTAATATGATTAGATCACTTCTAATTTTTTTTTCTTTTAGCACTAGATTTATGGACTTGTGGTCCTGTGATCTGGATTGAGGATTGTTAATGCATATAATAGATAATGTTAAGAGTCCTAAGCAGGGATGTATTGGTATTAGCTAATTTTATTCATAAAAGCTGATTATTAAATGTTCAGCATGAACATTTGGATCTCAGAAATTCAGAAAATGCTACAAATCAGGAGATGATTTATTATTTTGTCAATTGACTGGACTTAGGAAAGTGATGAAAAAAATGTTTATGATGGAGATGAAATTGAAAAGTGTGCTATATGGATTTTTTATGGGCATCTGGTTGTTAAATATTTTTATCAGTGTACCCCTGGTTCTAAGAGATCTTTAAATTTACCTAGACCATCTTCCCATCTCTTGAAGGAATCTTTTCTTCAGTATTCTTGGTAGGACTTTGATGACTTTGGAAGATAGTGAAGTTGATGGCTGAGCAACTCTACTTCACTTAAATATAATTTATGATCAAGTCAAAACATCACCCATTTGGTCTCTTTGGGGAAAAAAAATAAGGTCAGAATACAGACAATTATCCAATGAGACCTGGATTTGGAGTCAAAGGATGTGGTTCAGAAGCCCAACTCTGCTACTTACAGTGTGTGACTATAATCAAATCACCTCAACTTTCTGGATTGTAGTTTCTTTCTCTGTAAAATGAGGAATTTGGATTAGATGGTCTCTACAGTCTTTTCAAGGTCCAAATAAATGATCATGAGTCTCTGTTTGAACACTGTCAGGAATGGGGAGCTCAATCCCTCACAAAATAGCCCATCTCATTTTTTTAAACTATTCTCATTGTGAGAAAGTCCTTCCCCATCTTTTCTGGCAGAGCAATATTTACATCCTCCATCATCTCAAAAAAAAGTGGGAGAGGAAAAGGAAAAAAGAAAATCCATCTGCTGCAGAATAGCATTTTTCTATCACTTCATTCTCCTTGCTGTCTATGTGGAACAATTACTGAGCCTTCAGCCTTTTGTTACCAGCCGCTGTACCGGTGTGGAAGCAGAATAAAGCCCCTGCCTCAGAGGATACTGAAAAAAAAAAAAAAACCAGGGAATCGCAAAGCTTTCAAGGTATCAATGAGACAAGGTGAAGCACTGCTCAATAGCTCTTATGCATCTTGCTCTAGCTGGAATGCAGCAATCTCTGGGCTTCCTGATGTCCTCCACCTTTAGCAAGCTTGACAGAGTACATTATTCCCCAGCCCAAACATTAGACAGTGGCACCATCCATCTAGCAGTAGCTGGCAATGCCCATTTTTTGTTTTTAGACTAAGTAGTCCATACACTTTGCAGATTTTACCAATTCAATTCATCAAGTAATTATTAAGTGCCTATTATGTCCAAGGTTTTGAGTGAGGGGCTGGGGGAAAACAAGCATTTTTATTAAATGTCAGCTTAGTGCCAGGTACAATGCTAAGCACTTTTAAAATTTTATCTCATTTGATCCTAGTGAAAACCTGGGAAGGTAGGGTTTTTTTTTTTAATCCCTATTTTACAGTTGAGGAAACTGAGGCAGATTAAATGACTTGTACAGGATCATCCAGCTAGGAAGTGTCTGAGATTGGATAGAAGTCAAGTGTCACTGCCCTCAAGAAGCTTCCATATTACTGGAAGGATAACGATGCATACAAAATAAGTAAATATAAGAAAATTTTAGGTGACAGAGGGCACTCATCAGTAGAAGTATCAGAAAAGGCTTCCTGTAGGAGGTGGCTTGTGAGAACTGAGCTTTGAAGGAAGATAAAGATTTTAAGATAGAGGTAGACAAGAGAGTACACTCAGGGCATTCAGAAGTCCTAAAGTAGGAAGGCGATAGCAAAAAAAATTTGGGGAAACTCGAAGAACAATGAGTAGGGCATTCTGACTAGAACTATCAAGAGTTGGGGGGGAGGTAGTAATGTGAATGAAGTCTGGAAAGGCAAACTGGATCCAAAATGTGGGAGCCATTAAACGTCTTCACTGTATTTTATCTTAAAGGTAATAGGGAACCACTGAGTATTCTTGAAAAGTGGAGTGATATAGTCAAACTTATGCTTTAAAAAAAATTTTTTTTTCTAGCTGAAGAGAGGATGAATTAGATGGACAAGAGTCTAGAGGAATAAAAACCTGCTGAGGGAGACATTTTAGTAGTTTAGACAAGAGATGATAAAGGCTTGAATACTGAGTGGTGGCTTTGTAGCTACCTTGAGAGGTTCCAGTAGCTTCAGTCGATTTGTTAATTGGCTGATTGATTTGTGATCTGTCCTTAATAAGGACAGAAATGACCAATTATGTAATGAAGAATTATGACCTGTCCTTAATGAGCAGTGCCCTCAATTTATGAAACAAAATTTTAAACTGATGGTAAAGAATACCCTCTTCTTTGCCCAGTGGGACACTAAACTTTTTGCTCACTCAGAAAATAAATGCCATCTACACTTTGCCACACATATAGAAATACTGCCAATTACTTTGAAGGTCAGTTGGTGGGTTTCTCAGTAGGAGATTTAGAGGGGGGAAAAACTACATTTGAAATGAGTATCAGGGGCTTCATCTTTCCCTTCCCCCTAAGTCAAAACAATGCAGTTTATAAACAAACAGAGCTACAACTCTGGTGGGGCATTCTGAACTTTGTCCCAACACGGAAAACTATGAGGGCATTAAGAGCACTCATACTCTTATATCAAGGGAGGTAGGTGGCAGAAGGTGTGGGGACATATCTGAGCTTAGAACATAGTTAATGAAGAATTATTAGTTATTGGCTCCAGCCCAAGTTATTTTTCTCCTTATCGCACTCTCCTGCACACCTTTACTTCCTCCATCTTTGTTTGACACTTGAATGGGTTACCAAAATTACTTGCTTCAGTTCTGGCAACAAAATCCCTGAACTTGATGTCAGACTTGGATCTCAGCTTCTACCTACCTTGGACGAGCCTCAGTTCTCTCAGATATAAAATAAGGGTGATGATACTTGACATGCCTGATGTATAGTCTTAAAGAGTTACTCAGAGCACTCAAAAGTTAAGTGATTTATCAACGATCACACAGCCAATATGTGTCAGGAATGGGATTGAACCCAGGTCTTCTTGGATCCAAGATTAGCTCTCTTACCCAATATAGGTCAGCAGAGAACCACTAGATCTCTGGTTTAATAAATGTCAGCACTCCCTCCAACAGAAGAAGAGATCACAATCCATCAATGCTTTTCATTCTATGTGATTATTGGTTATATCCTATTCCAAATCCTTCACAGAGGTTCTACCCTACAAGGATAGTTTCCTGTACATCCTGTACCATTATGTGGGCTCCAATGAAGTACTCTGACTATCCATCAGTTATACCTAATTATGCCTTTGGAGGTGACATTGGGAAATAAAATAAGGAAGCCCACCCAGATTAAATTGTCATTCTCCTTGAATGAGTCTGGGAGTGACTACTTTGCAAATTAGTGGCCTGTGTTGAAAAGGCCCAATTGTTTAGGGAGAATGGGGAACTTGACCTAGTGTTTCACTTACCAGTGCCCTATCTTATTAATTAAGATATGGATGTACAGAAAGCTAAAATAATTTGGACATCTAAGGAGTCCCAGTGCTCATTTCCTCAGTAATTAGATGCTGGCCTGGATATACAATATCCCCACAACTGGTCTAAAACAGACTTCATCTAGTTCTAGGCACACAATGGTGCTCTGGCTGATTCATCTAGCAAAGAAGTCTGCCTGGATAGCTGATCATTCATTCATTCATTCATTCATTCATTCATTCATTCATCCATTCATTCATTCATTCATTCATCCATTCATTCATTCATTCATTCATTCATTCATTCATTCATTCATCCATTCTTACCAAAAAACTTTAGCAGGGCTTATTATCTATCAGGAACTACATTATACTAGGACCTGGGAATACAAAGAAATCTAAGGCATGCATTCCCAACATGGATAGAAATTACTATCAGCAGAAATGACTCATACAGAAAAATATCAAGAAACTCAGAATTAGAAATAGAAAAAAGTGTGTGTTTGTGTGTGTGTGTGTGTGTATGTGTGTGTGTGTGTGTGTGTGCAAACCAGTGTGTATATATGTTTTGGTGGGGAAGGGAAGAAATCATTAGAACCCCCCCAATACCTACCAAAACCAAGTGAACATTTTTCATAGAAAAGATAAAGGTGGAAAGAGCAGAATGAGTTAATACTGCCACAATGATTAAGTAGAATAAAAATGGTGTTTACAAATATACCAAGGGAAAAGAAGTGTTTGGGAGAAAATGGGCCCATAAATAAGTAAGGGGGATTGAAATCTACTGTGAGCCTAGCAGGACTGAGGCACTGAATTGCCTTTTTCTATCTGTCTATCACATGAAAAATAACAAGGAAATGGGTCAGGAGTTGTGATGCTTTTCAGAAATAGGCTGATATTGTGAGGCAGGGAAGGGAGCTCAGCAGGAAATGCCTAGCCAGCAGAACTGGGCAGGAACTTAAAAAATACTGCTTGGTTGGATGGTTTTACCCCAGAGCATTCTAGAATCTCAGTGTCCCACACACTTTTGTTGCTGTTCAGTCATGTCCAACTCTTTGTGACCCCATTTGGGGTTTTCTTGGCAAAGATACTGGAATGGTTTAACATTTCCTTCTCCAGCTTGTTTTACAGAAAAGGAAACTGAGTCAAATAAGGTTAAGTGACTTGCCCAAAGCCACATAGCTAGAAAGTGTCTGAGGCCAGATTCTAATGCTCAAAGAGGAGTCTTCCTGACTCTAGACCTGGCATACTATCCAATGTGCCACCTAGCTACTTATGGTCCCACAACTTAGGTTCCTTTAATTTTTAATTTGCTCATAGTACTACAACCCACTTCATTATCTCCCTTCTTTGCTGCCTACTGGAAATTAAATGAGGATAGTGGTCAGAAGACCATGGGGTCTAGAAACACTAGAACCCATTTGGTTCTATTTCTCCTAGATAGATAGCCCATTGAACCTCTTTGTGCCTCATTTTTCTCATCAATCAGGATGATGTTTATGCATGCCCTGTCTAACTCATGGAATTATTCTGAGAATAATATGCAATGCATAAGTGATGATACTTCAGAAAAGTGTACAATAATAAAATACCAATTCTAAAGTTTCTTAGTGAAAAAAACAAACAAACCAAGGATACTCAACCTGAGGTTCACAGAATTTGGGGGAGGCCATGAATAGATTTCAAGAGTTTCATGAACTTGAATAGGAAAAAAAATAGGTTTTAATTTTCGCTCCCTTTAGTTTTCTTCATATGTGTGTGTGTATGTGTATCTGGAGAGACAAAGAGAGAGTAGAGTGTATGTGTGTTTCATGCTGTTGCCTCTCTGATAGGAAACCATGACTATTGACCCATTATCAGGAAAATGTTCATTTTGAGCTCTTTTTTTCGAGTGCAAATGGATTCACATTATTTTACCGGCATTCTTTTACCCATTCTATTTGTAACTGAATCCATGCATTCATTCACAATATGAATGTCCAGAAATTTTACTGTTGGGAGAAGAACATTAGAAACAATCTAGTCCAGATGTCTCATTTTCTAGATGGGGAAATTGAAGTCTACAGAAGTTAAATGACCTGCAGGAGGTCACATGGCTTATGTCCTGCAAAGATGATGTCTGAACCCATATCTCCTGACTCCGAATCCAGGGCTCTATCTGCTTTCCACACAGTTTAGGACTAGGTAATAGAACAAGGAATGACAAACTATGGCTCATGGTCCAAATTCTGCCCATTGCCTGTTTATAGACGAATGCAAAAACAACTTAGCTCTCAGACCATTCAAAAAACAGGAGGGGGACTGAATCTGGCACTCAGGATATAGTTGGCTGCTAAATTCTATAGCAGAATAATAGTGCCTAACCTGCATGAGACTTAAACAGGTCATCAGGGACTTAGCACAGTGTTGAAACCAAGATGAAATTCTTCAGGTATACAGTGGAATGGATTAGCACAGAACCTTGGGATGAGCATACCAACATGGACATGTTTGCAGGTACATCCTAGGAGTAGCCATAGTCCCCATGCATAGCTAAGAGTTGCTTTGCTATCTTTTCTCTCATTTCTGCCTGACTTTTTTCCTTACTGCTATCACATAGCCAGTGCAGGATATAGTCATGAAAGCTGGAGCCAGCTCCTCCCAGCTGATTGTTAAATTCTCAGTTCTGAGAATTTACACCTCAGAAGTGAGCCAACAATACAAATTAGAAATTAATTTGTTAAGCTGATTTTTTACATATAAGCAAGAGATGGAAAAATATTAATAATGAAGATTAAAATGAAAAGTGTATCACTTGTACTTTATTTTTCCTAGAGAGTCAGTTGTTAAATATTTACTATTATCCCCTTATTTTCTGGTATTTGAATGCTTGACATGTAGAAGGGAGAAATACTCTTGTGTGGTTTTGCTTCAAAGGGTAGAACCAAGGCCAATGGATGGACGTTACAAAGAGGAAAATATGAGCTTGGTAATTCATAATGGTAATAATCAGAATGATCCCAAAACACAGTGAAATGTCTTGCAAGTAATTACTGACTCCTCATTTGAGACCTTCAGGCTAAGTCCATGTGACCACTTCTTGAGCATCTCATGGAAGATATTTTTGTTTAGCTGTAGTTTGGAACAGAAGGCTTTTGAGGTTCTTTCTTATGTGGTATTCTTATTTGAATAAGGAAATACTCAGAACTAGCATATGTTTCCTCTAAATACTTGATGAAAGGCACTGGAGGAGACAGAGACAGACAGACAGACAGAGACAGAGAGGGAGAAAGACACAGACACAGACACAGACACAGACAGACAGAGAGGCAAAGAGACACAGAGACAGAATCAGTGAGAGAGAGAGAGAGAGAGAGAGAGAGAGAGAGAGAGAGAGAGAATGCTCAGATACACATAGGTGCACAGATACAGACACAGACATATATTTGGCCATTTCCTTCAACTTCTTCACAAACTTCAAAGATGGTTCCCAAGAAGAGTGACTGAATAATACTCTTCTCAAAGTTTTAGAGGTAGGTATCCCGGAGGGGCTATGCTTTTAGCAGTGTTCTTCTTGAGCCCTTGAAAAGTGCTTTCCTATTTGTAATCAGCTGGTAGCCTCAATCACCTTTTAGGAAAGGTATTTACCAAGGAAGCATAGCAAGAAATGCTGAAAGGTGTAGTAAGAATACAAAACATTTCCCTCAAAAGTCTTGGAATCACTCTCCCACCAATCCACACTGAAATCAAGGAGGGTTGGATGAATAAAAACTTAGAGTAAAATGGCAGTGATGCACACACAGGAAGACCAAATCTAGTCAAGGGTTGCCTCCCGACTAGGTGTTCGAATCCTTAGGTGAAGTTCTCTGATACTTACCACAGATTAAAAATAAACAGATAGGGGGCTGCTAGGTAGCTCAGTCCAGGCCTAGAGAAGGGAGGTCCTGGGTTCAGATCTGGCCTCAGACACTTCCTAGCTGGGTGACCCCAAGCAAGTCACTTAACCCCCCTGCCCTTGTCTAGCCCTTACCGCTCTTCTACCTGGGAAACAGTATTAATTTTGTATTGATTCTGTTGATTCTAAGATAGAAAGAATCCACCCTTTCAATAAAACCTGGCTTTAAAGGCAGCTTTATGTAGTCCTAAAACCTCTCAGTCAAAAAGAAAGAGAGCAATGAAGGGCCAGTTTTCTCTTTTCTCTGCCTATTGAGTTCTGGTTTAGTAAATCCTGAGTACCTAATTCTCCAGGCCTGCAGCCAATTTTTCATCACATAATACAAACCCCTAAAATATGATGGCCAAAAGTAGGATCACCTCAAGGGTCTTCATGGTTGTTTGTCCAATTACCAGGTAGTGAATATCCACACATGCTCCAAGGACTGCATGCCTCCCACCTCCACCACCTCCACCACTACCACAAGCCAATATATTTGCATCATGTAAATATATGGAAAGACTACATTTTAAAATGAGATTGACTATAGAAATGCTAATTTTATAAAATGAAAATGATTGATTGGACAAGAAGTTTTTATTGATGTGCATAAATATTTTAATATCATTATTATTGAATTTTTGTGCTTTCTAATTCATCACCAAAGAGATTTCAAAGAGAATGGGACCCATAATATTTTACCTTTCCCCTACATCACTTAAATAGAAGTAAGTAATTTTTCAATAAAATTCTTAGCTTAAGTTTCTAGTTTGTTTGTTTTTTTAACAGAAAAATCTATTTTTATTCTGGATAATCATTGGTGCCAAACTCTCCTTAAAGAGAGAATGTTATCGTCGTCACACACCTGGGTGCCAACTCACTAACAAGTTTTTTTTTTTTCTTCCAATTCGTTTCTGAGTATTTGTTTAGACTACATTTTCCCATGGAAAATATGTTATAAATGGTGCTTAACTTCCATGGGGTGTTGCTTAATTAACCCACAATATACCACTATGGTTTTGGGGACTGGATAGTTGGGAAGGAGAGATCTTAGACAATTTGTAATCGCGGAGAGAAAGAAATGAGAAAGGAAATTGTAATCTGTGGTGTCAGAGGGGGAAAAGTAGCCTAAAATAGTCAAATACAAGGTGATTTGGTGTCCAAAGTTGGAATATAAAGTCTTCCACATTAAGAAAAAAAGTCTTGTATTGCTGTGTTCTTTTCCTAAGTAGTCTTTTATCATATTAATTAACAAAATTTGTATTACTAGTGTTAAAGTTTCATGGGTTGTTATCAGATAAAGAATTAATAAATGAGCTGGACTAGTGATACCTAAGGTCGATCCTTTTTTCCTGTGATCCTAAGTCAAATAGTCTAGTCATTCTCTTCAGAATAAGCTACATAGATTGCCAATATTCTTTACAAAAGTGGGACTTCTACCTGGAGGTTGAAGATTGAGGCAAGATAGGAGGAGCTAAGGACAATGTAGGGAACTCAGATCAAATGTAAGTGATGACCATTGAATAACCATTATGCTCCACTGGTATTCATGCAATGTGATGGGATCAAGAAGAAAGTCCTCAAAAGGCCCAGGAGACCCTCTGGTGTATCTATGGGACATGAACAAGACTCCAAGGAGATGGATAAATATGGATGAGTTGTGATCTCCTTCAGTGGAGAGAATACCCACATTGAAGCCACTGCCATTTTATCTTATCTGTTCCATTTCATTTCCGCTGCTGTGGTATATATAAGGTGAGACAGAGAGAAAAGTGTTTTGAGGTGCTCTCTTTAAGTTACCCCAGTAACTAAATTTTGTAACAGAGTACAAATGCTATTAATAAATACAGGAGGGACAGCAAAAAGAGAAGCCTAAGGAGTGAGACCAGGGAGGCCAAGGACTGGGCTCCAAATGGAAGAAGCAGAAAAGGGTCAAGAAGGAATAGAAAAAGAGTTAGGAATATGACTGTATTTCAAGAGCCTAAGAAATAGGGAAAATATCTCTAAGACAGTTAAAGGCTCTATTGTTGAGACAGAATTTGCTTTGTTCCTTGACCTATATTTAAAAAATGCCCATGTGTTCAAGTCCTTCACGATATCTTACCCATTTTCTTGTAATTCTTTACATTTAAAAAAAAGATATAAAAGGCAATTCAGGAACTCAGTTCTCTAAGACTTGCTATACATTCTGTCTTTTCATTGTATCCTTTGTAAAATCAGTAATCAGAAAGAGAACATGCCAATTTTATTAGCCACCCAGTGACCTTGGATCCACCTTTTAGGGATTAATTAGAATTTTGTGGTCCTCATCTTTATTAATCCACTAAAGGAGTCATACTCTTCTGCCCAGATTCAGAGGGCATCAAATAATCACCATTCCAGACCGTAGGGATTAACTAGACCTTGTGCAGGTAGGTGGTATAGTAGATAGAATTTCGGACCTGGAGTCAGGAAAATCCGAATTCAAATATAACCTCAGATACTTACTAGGAATTTGTCTCTAGATAAATCACTTAAACCTGTTTGCTTCAATTTTCTCATCTGTAAAATAGATTGGAAAAGGAAATGACAAACCACTCTAGTATATTTGTCAAGAAAACTCCAAATGAAGTCAGGAAAAGTCAAACATGACAAAGAACAGAACAACAAAAGCAAAAGACCTTGAGAACCTCATCTTTGGTGTATCTTTAGACTTTTCTATGCTGACTTGGTACTTTCCCTTTAAAACAGATAAATCCCTTCCTTTTCTAGGTTCCTTGATAATTCTGGCATTTGTTAATATAGTTTGTTTGTATAATTTGATCCTCTAAGAAATGTATTTGACTTTGTAACACTTGGCATGGCAACATTTTCTAACTTGTCTGCCTTCTTTGACCATGCCTACTCTGTCATGTTCTAGGAATTTGATACTACATGTCAATTTCCAATTTAACCATCCTTGTTTCAATTTTCAGTTTCTTATAGAAAATCCTAATTTTGGGAGGAATATTGACAACCTGTAGCTTTTTCAGATGGTGACCCAGATTCATAGAATACAGAAATCTGAGACACTTAAAAAACAATCTAGTCCAGGAGGCAGCTGGGTAGCAGCATAGTGGATAGAGAGCCAGCCTGGAGTTGGGAAGACCTAGGTTCAAATCTGGCCTCAAACACTTCCTAGTTGCATAACCCTGGGCAAGACACTTAACCCCAATTGCCTAGTCTTAACTGCTAGATACTACAATTAATTCTAGGACAAAAGGTGATTATTTTGTTTTTTGCTTTTAAACCATCTAGTCCAGTGATGTGCTGATAAATATTTAATGAGAAGCTTTCAAAAAAATATGCAAGACACACTTCTACAGTTCATCTACATTATTAACATTTTCTTCATCACTTTCTTGAGTCTAGACAATCAAAAAAACAACAACACTGATTTGTATTCTTTGCTGATTTCCTAGGTGTAAATATTCACACTGAAAATTTAGCAATGGACTCTTAAGATTATATGTGAGCTTGACACCAAGCACCCATAGAATTCTAGACCAACTGTTTCATTCTACAGGTGAAGAAGTTGATGGCCCTAAATGATAAATGCTTTGTTCAAAAAGATAAAGGTAGGACCTAGCAGGGTCAGGATTCAAATCCACTTCCTTTAACTTCAAATCTGGATGATGTGCTATTACCAAAAGAGAACTGAAAATTGTGGCCACTGAGGACTGGTTAAAAGAAGTACAAATGCTTGGAAAGACTTGGGGGCAGGACAAGATAGATGTCTTCAGGCTTTGGGAGGCTTGTTGTGCAGAAGAGGTTTTAGTTTTACTCTGCTTGGCCCTAGAGGTCAAAACCAGTCCAGGTTCTTGGAAATATAAGGAGGGAGAGTCCATCTTAATATAAATAGTAACTTTTTGATAATTAGAATTGTTCATGAGTGGAATCAGCTCTTTTGTTAATTATCGAGTCCTCAGGCAATGATATTGTTTAAGAAAACATTGGGTCACTAATTGACGAAGCAGTTAGGAAGCATTTATATGCATTTGTTATGTGACAAGCACTATGCTAGGCTCTGGAAAGCTTACATTTCATCCAGGAAGATAACCTGGACAAAATAAATATAAGTGAATAGGGAGAGTATCAAAGTGCTGGGAAGGTTCAGAAGGTGTAACTGTAGCTGAGTCTTGAAGGCTGCTAGGGGATGATATAAAAAATATGTATCAGAGCAGCTTGGTGGCTCAGTGGATAGTGTACCAACCCTAGAGTTGGGATGACCTGGGTTCAAATTTGACCTCTTTTGTGAACCCAGGCAAGTCTCTTAACCCCAGTTGCCTAGCTCTTGTTTCTCTTCTGCCTTGTGTAAATCTTGAAATCTCTCAGACTTGTGAATGTTAAAAATTTCTCCATCGGGGAATTCTTAATTGGAACAAATTCCCTACTGAGAAACATTCCCCATTTTGATGTGAGAACTCGCCAGGATCAGAAATGGGAGGACCTCTACTCCAACCGTACTTAAGACTGCTTTAGGGGAGAAAACTCCTTGCTATGGGAGGACCCCTACTCTACCCATACTTAAGACTGCTTTAGGAGAGAAAACTCCTTGCTAAACAATGAAAGTACTTGGACCCATGCTTATAATAAGGCAAGGAGGTCTTTGAGCTAGGCCTGTTTTTAGAATTGATACAATGGGATGCTAGTTACCTAAAAGGGTCGGGCAAGTTTTCTCTTGATGAGATTAGTTGACTCAGCTGTGTTTTCTCTAGTTCAGACTTACTGAGGAGATTGGTCAACACAGCAGCATTTTTTCTGATTCAGACTTACTGAGGAGATTGGTCGACTTAGCAGGAATTTAGATGGACAGTCCTTTGGAAAGCGTCTACAGTGATTGGTAGATGTAGGGACTTAGGGGAGGTGACATGGGAGAAAAACCCCTATATAAGAAACAGCAGAATCTCTTGATATAGATATCCTTTTGGAGAAAGCCTTTTGGAGGATCTCTTATGAGGACCACTTAGGAAGAATCTCTTGAGAGAGGCCTTTTGGAACAGTCTCTGGCTGGAAGGCTCTCTGGTGAAGTCAGCTGAGATGGAGCTGGCCTGATGTCACTAGAATCCTTGTTTAGTAAGACCTTGTGGTGAGTGTTAAAAAACTGACTGATTTCTCTCTTAAGACTCAGGTCTAGGCCATATTGGCTTGAGGCCCTTCATACTTATTCCTTTCTTACTCTCTCTTTCTTTGATTACTCATTGTATTGTTAATTAAAATCTCTATAAAACCCAATTGACTTGGGTATTTGAATAATTGGGAATATTTCCCTGGCGACCACCTTATATTTGATTTAAAAACCAAGACACTGTAGTGAAACATATTTTCTGTGGTCAAATTTACTCACCCTCTCTTATATCTATCACAATTTATATCTTCCACCATTTTAACTTACTACAGTTTAAGACCTCAACCAATTTAATCTCACACTTGGTACTAGTACATGGTACTGATTCCAAGATGGAAGAAAAGTTTTGCTGGGGTTTTTTCAATATGCATCCATAATCAGGGCATTGGGATCCATTAACTTTAAAATCTCTTCTAGATTTAGAATTCTATGATTATGATAGCCAGAATCAATGCTGGGCCAGCTCTGGTTCTCATCTACCTAACTCTTCCTTTATTTTTTATAAAACAATAACATTTCATTGCAATCATATATCACAATTTACTCAGCCAACTGATGGGGATCACCTCAATTTTCAATTCTTTGACATTACAAAAAGAGCAGTCAATAATGTTTTTACATAAAAAAGTCATTTCCCTTAATCTCTTTGGAACATAAACCTACTAGTGGTGTTGCTGGTTTGAAGGGTGTAAACAGTTTTGTCATCATTTAAGTACAGTTCCCAACTTGAATGGTCAGACTAGGTTGCACTTCCACCAGTAGTAGTGAATGTATCCCATTTTTCCCCAATCCCTCCAGCATTTGTCAGTTTCCTTTTGTGACATGTTAACTAGTCTGATAGGTGTGAGGTAGTATCTCAGAATTCTTCTAAGTTGCATTTTCTAATCAGGAGTGATTTAGAATATTTTTTCATATGACTATTGATAATTTTGGTTTATTTTTCTGAATACTCTTCATATTCTTTTACCATTTGTCAACTGGTGAATGGCTCTTACCAAGCATTTCCATAACATCTCCAAGTGGTCAACTAGCCTTTGCTTAAGGGCTTCTGATGAGGGAAAATACATTCTCTCTATTTCCATACTGCTTTTAGGTAGCTCTCATTGTTAAGAAGTCTCTTCCTTCCATAAAGCCAACATTTGCTTCTTAGTCATATCCACCCACCATTTCTGCTTCTATGCCAAGAAGAAAAAAAAAAGTTTAATCTCCACTGCACATGAAATCCATTCAAATGGTTGAAGGGAGCTGTTATCATAGCCCACCTCCCTCTAAAAGCACAGATACAGGGGGTGGACTAGAGCCAGCTCTTACCAGCTTGAGAGAGCCATTCTTACATTTTAAATGTGAGCTTTTACATCTTAAAAATACTACAAATCAAGAAGTGATTTATTGTTTTGTTGATTATCTAGACTTAAAAAAGAGGTGGAAAAAATGTTACAAATGCAGATTAAACCTAAAAAGGTGGCCTTTTTCTTTTCTTTTCTTTTCTTTTCTTTTCTTTTCTTTTCTTTTCTTTTCTTTTCTTTTCTTTTCTTTTCTTTTCTTTTCTTTTCTTTTCTTTTCTTTTCTTTTCTTTTCCTTTCCTTTCCTTTCTTTTCTTTTCTTTTCTTTTCCTTTCCTTTCTTTTCTTTTCTTTTTTTTTCTGGAGAGCTGGTTGTTAAACATTTACCAGCTCTCCCTGTCCCCACCTACTTCTTCCTTTCTTGAAGCTAAACATTTAATTTATTCTTAAAGGACATGTTGTTGACCTCCTGTTCCAACATCCTGCTTAATTCTAAATATCTGTGGGATCAAATGATTTTCCCCCAGAAGCATTAGCTCAAATAAATTGCCACTTAACCCCCAACTAACATAGCCCTCCACAAAAATTGCACCTCCAAGGTGAAGAAAAGTAATATCCCATTATGAGCTCTCTGATTACCTCTTGACATCAAACACAGCACATCACTGCAGGATGCAGTGAGAGAAGCTACACAGCAGGTTTAGAAGCTTCACTAACACAAGATACTCAGCCTCATGCCAGCCAGAGGGAGGCTTAAATGGATCTGACTGCACTTGACTATTGATGTGTTATTTTCATTTTTAAAATATTCCCCATCTTGGATGGGTGCCCCAAGGTATGGGAAGAAAAAAAATAGATATAATTACTTTTTAAAAGAATTCCACTAGTTATAAACACTCTTTATGAAGAAGGGAATTCATCTCTTTCTAGAATGAAACAGAGAAGTTAATCTCTGCTGGAAAAGTCAACAAATTTAACTGCCCTAATCCCAAAAAAGAGTGAGATTCTCCCTTTGCTAGTTCCTATTTAGAGTTTAAAAGGGACCTTAGAAGTCAGTTAGATCCAGTTCTCCTTATTACAGATAAGGAAACTTGAGGTCAAAAGAAAAGTGACCCAACTAAGGTCACACAGACTCTTAGTTACAGTTAGGATTTGAACTCAAGTTGTTTGACTCCAAATACAGCTACTTTTTTTTTCACTATCCTATGAAGCTCCCAGTTCCAGTTGTTATAATTAACAGGCTCTTAAAGTTATCCCTCTTAGTCCTTTTCAGTGAAAGTTACAACTGGGTTTCCATCAATAAAACATCCCTGAGTGGACTCTGGACCAGTATAGAAACTGTTGTCTTACATCCTGATTCTAACCTAGCTGAATGCTGTCTGTTCAACTCTGAGTGGGTTTTTATCATATTCTTGGCAAAGCTTGGATCACCTAGTCCTAAAAGCCTTCTGGCAGCTGGAAGGCAGATAGGATGAAATCTATTCTTTGAAAGGCAGCCATGGCTGACATATCATATAGACCAGCATTGAAAACTACAGCCAAAAACTCAGAAATCACTTCAATTTAATCCAATCTATTTTTAAATGAATATTTGTTTGTTTGTTATATTAAAACACCCAGTTAACTCCCTGTATCCCTTCCTTCCTCCCTATTAGAGAAGGCATTGTTTGACAAAAATATAGATGAATATATAAAACCATGTCTTACTTATTTTTGTTCATCAGTTCTTTCTCAGGAAGCCCTATAGTCTAGTAGTTTACATCCTATTAAAGGGGGAGAGGATGTACACAAATATGTTAAAACAAGATATCTACCATGTAAATGAACTGAATTAGGGGAAGCCACTAAAAAAGGAGGGAGATGAGAAATAAAAAACTCATGTGGAAGGTGACATCTTAGCTAGACTTCAAAAGAAACTAAGGATTCCAAGAGAAGAGATGAAGAAGATACTAGGAATGGGTGTCTATCTCTATAAAGTCATGGATGAAGTAGAGGTCAGTTTGCCTGGAACATTTAGTGCCTAACGGGACATTTTGTGAAATAAGCTTGGAAAAGTAGATTGGAGTCAGGGTGTAAAGGGCTTTAAATGCCAAAGAATTTCTATTTTATCTGAGTAGCCATAGAAAGCCATAATAGTTTCTTGAGCAGGGGAGTACCATGGTCAAAACTGTTTCAGGCATTTTTTGTAAGGAGCAAAGGGTGAAATATAGAAGGAAGGGACTGTATATCTAAAGGGCTCTTTGTAGGAAGGAAATTGAGTTATAAAGGCTTGTTGGATGTATCTAAAAGGTCAGCAGTTAGGGAGGACTCTGAAAAGTCTCATAGGGGGATGTTTAAGGCAGGTCAAAGATTGTTAACCATTCTCGGGCTATCTGCTTTGTGTTCTGTCTCCCTTGCTGCATAGCTTCCTTTTCAGCTGAGCATATCTCTAGGCCACAGATTCCTTCCCATTCAAAATAACAGATCCAAGAGGGATTCTGCTGTTGGGATGATAGGATTTGCCTGAAGAAATCATTGGCAACTAAATGCCTGTTTAGGAGATAATCTTCAGGATATGGACTTGTCTGAGTGTGGAACCTTCTATAAGTCTATTTTTCATGCTTCAAGGATTTATGATTTCATCCTTTTGCATGTTCCATCACCCGACCCAGATATGAATTCCTTCATGCCTTAGAAGTTGAAATTTATAAACTGAAGGGGTTGTAAATTTTCATTTTGGTCTAGTGGCCAACCCATTTGTTGATGATCCCCTCTAGCTTGGGCCAGGCTTCTTCATCTTGGGTGACAAATATAGGATTTATCAAAAGGGCCCTGATCAGTCATTCAAGTATTATGGATTTAGACGGATCTTAGAGGTAATCCAGTCCAATCTCTTCATTTTTTTAGTAAAGGAAATTGAGTTCCAAGTCAATATGTATTTACTAAGCACTTTGCCAGCCCCTGTGCTAAGCACTCAGGATCCAAAGAAAGTCCTGCTCTTGAAGAACATGGAAGTAAAGTGACCTACCCACAGTCATACAGCTAATCTTTATCTGAAGTGGGAATTAATCCCAATCCTTCTTGACTCCAAAGACAACACTCAAGCCATGATGCCATTTCAATGCTTGTTGGTAATGGTCAAAGTTTGTGCTCTACTGGAATAGCCTTTTAGACCCCAGCTCCATGCCACAATGAGGTATCACAGCATGAACTTAATAGAGGTTCCTGTTCTTATCTCTGAGTAAATTAGTAGTTGGATTTGCAAATTCTAATTGTGTCCTGTTCTGTTAAATTTCCTAAATAAAGAAGATTAAACTGGGTAAATAATTAATAGGAAGATTGCTAATGGAAGGAACAAAAGAGAGTCCAGATGTTATGCCAAAGGTGATCCTAGTATTACTTTGATTATTATATATATGTGTGTGTATGTAAAAATATGTATATTTTATTACCAAAGCTCAAAGGGTAGAACTATCAGGGAAAGTCAAGAAAACAAGCATTTATTGAGTGTCTAATATGTGTCAGGCACTATGCTAAGCAATCATTAGATGTACCCAAGGCTCAAGGAATCTTGTTTTCCATTGTAAAAACCAATAGGGCTGCTGTCACTTAGGGCCCCTGAATAACAACTTAGGACTTCTGGGTGACTTAGGAGATTCCAGTGTAGTGGGTTAGCTACTAAAATGAGTAGTCTTTAGGAAGACAAAGCTGTTTCAGGATCAGAACCTATTTCAGATCTAGAAAACTATTATAGGAAAGGAACAAGTTTACAGTTTCTTGAGGGTTTACCTGTGAGGAAACTGGATTTCAGGGATCTAGCAGAAGTGATTTAACCCTTTTAACCCCCTTGGGGTTAGGGGCTAAGGGACTCATCAAATGCTCTATGCCCTTAAAGAGTTTCCAAATTAAATTGTGGATAATCCTAACTATGGAAGAATGTATACATGGATAGAACACTGGATTTGCAATTTATCGTATAATTATCTAATTACTTACTAATTACTGTGATATTATTTAATGGATGTTAATAGATATTTAATAGATATTATTTATATAAGCACTTTAGAAAACACTTTACTCTCAACAACATTGTAGAAGGAATAGTGAAAACATTATCGAATTGCTGAATTTTAGAATTGGAAGGGAATTAGAGGGCATTTGACCCAACTCATAACTGAATTAGAATCTCCTGTTCTACTTGTCAAATGGACATTGAACTTTGCTTGAAGAACTCTAGTGAAAAGGGATTTACTCCTTACCAAAGCTGTCCATTCAACTATTGGATGATTCTAAATGTTAGGACATTTTACTCCCTTTGAGTCAAAATGCATCTTTCTGCAGTTTCTTCCTGGAACTTCAATTTCTTGGTCCCTGTAAACAAGAGACTAAGGGGAGTAAATATAATATATTTCCCACCCAACTGCACTCCTTTGAACTCTTCCTTCATGCCTTCACTCCAGGGACCTTCTCCTCTTCCCTTTCTTCTTCCCAGCTCCTTTTTATATGTGGTATTTCCTCATTAGATCATAAGTTCCTTTTCTTTTTCCTATATATAACCCCAGGGCTTCACACAGTGCCTGGTACAAAGTAGGTACTTCATAAATATTTAGTAACTAACTAACTAACTAACTAGACTCTCTTCAACATCATAATCCATTATATATATGAAGACTACTCTCATATTCCCTCCTGATTTTTTCTTTCCAGATTAAAGATGCCTAAATTAGTTGCTAACCCTCATCCAGTATATGCCCAAGATACAACTCAAACTGATTGTTCCCTTCAGAAGCCGTTCCAGGTTGCTATTGTCTTACTAAAATTTGACACCCAGAAATGAAAATGAATCCAGTGTTCTAGATGTAGTCTGCCTATGGTAGAGAGCTATCTATCTATCTATCTATCTATCTATCTATCTATCTATCTATCTATCTATCTATCCATCTATCCATCCACCCACCCATCCATCCATCCATCCATCCATCCATCCATCCATCCATCCATCTATCTATCTATCTATCTATCTATCTATCCATCTGCCTATCTGTCTGTCTGCCTATCTGTCTATTGATCTGATATATACACTCATGGTTATCCAGATTGATGCCTGTATATATGTCTATATATCCACACATACTCATATTCCAGGCCACTAAACCTTACATAAAGATCCTGAAGGCTATATTTTGAGTTAGGAAACCACATATTAAAATAAACAATTTTTTGTTGTATTTCATTAATTTTGTTCAATACTTTCCAGCTACATTTTAATCGGGTGCTGGTGGCACCCAGGAGGATTGTGGGTGATATGTGGTTATACCTCAATGCCACATTATGATCTCTTCATACATAAGCTATGAACAAGGATGGATGAAATACACACAAAATAGATATTAGAAAATTTGGGGGTGTCACAGAAGGTAGGAATTAGCAGCTGGGGAACTAAGAAAGGCTTCAGATTTGAGGAGATAGTTGAACTGAGGTAAAGGTGAGCCAAGCCAGCAGCGAGATAAGTGATGGAGCTCTGTATAATGTACAAGGTCAATTTGGCTGGGCTATGGTATGTGTGAGAAGGAATAATGTATAATAAAAATGGAAAGGTAGGCTCTAAATGGCTTTCAGTGTCAAAAAGAGTAGTTAGATTTGATCCTGGGCAAGTTTTTAGGGAGTCACTGTGACACGGTCAGGGCAGTGTGCTAGGAAAATCATTTGGGAAGCTCTGTGGAGAGTGGATTGGAATGAGTTTCCAGGGAGACCAATTAGGAGATTTTAATAGTCTAGGCAAGAGGTGATAAGGGTCTGTCATGGTGGCCAGGTAAGTAGATAGAAGGGCCCAGAAGAGAAAGATGTTTTAGAGAGAGAAATGAGACTTGGTTTTTGGTTAGATATAAGTGTTTAATGTCAGTGGGACATCAAGGATGAAACCAAGGTTGTGAATCTGAGTGACTAGAAGGATTATGATGCCCATGAAATATATAGGAAGATTCATAAGAGGAGTCGGTTTGGGGAGAAAAGGAGAAATAACTAATTCTTCTGGATAAATTAAGTTTGTGATACCTACAAAACATTCAGCCTAAAATATTAGTAGACAATGAATGATGTGGAAAGCTCAGGACAAGAAGAAATGAGCATAGAGATATAGGAGTCAACAGATGCTTTTAATAGGACCTATTGTCTAGCTATGTTTCCCCTATTCTATACTTGTGAAGACTTTTTTTTTTTTTACTCCTAGTATAGAATTTAACATCTATTAGGATTGAATGTATTTTTTTTGGCCACTTATAATCTATTAAGACTATTCTCATCCAACAGGTTAGATATGCCAGACGGTTTTACCCTCCTTCTCATGTATGGCAAGAATGTTTTTTTATACCTTCATAAAAGCCATAGCTAAAAACTATTTCTTAGCACTGGGAAGCATTAGGCACTTAACTAGACACCCCCTCCAAACTGATATTCACCGATTAAAATCTGGTCTTGACTTTCACTTATTCAATCAATTCCAGTTCTATTAACTAGGACACATCTCTCCATTTATTGCATACAGCATAAGGCCTGATTGTACCTATTTGCCTACTAATAAATTAAGGTTCAGAGAAGTTATGTGACTTTCTTAGGGAACCTGTAAATGGCAATCTTCAAGTTATTTCTCCTGAGAAAAAAATGATTTTTTCTCAAGTTTATTCCTCCCTTTATTTCTCCCCATGCACATCCTATCATATAGAAAACTGGATGTGTGCACATAACATAAGTCTATTATTGTTCCTTATTTTAATACAAAGAGTCAGACTGAAATTACCGAATAACATGCATGTGCATTTGTGTGTATGCATGTGCATTCACACACATGTATTTACATGAATATGAAGGCACTTTCCCATCTTCATTGCAGAAGTGAGTAGGAAATAATGATTATGGGTAAGAAACAAGGAATGGGACACTGTCGAAAGTGGAAAGAGCATATGACAGGGAAGCAGAAGACCTGGCTTCATATTCATTTTTATTCATTATTAGTTATGTGATTGTGAAGAATTAACTTAAACTCTGTAAGTTATAATTTCTTCATTTTAAAAATTCTAATCCTCTTGTACTATCTACCTTAGTTATTTACAAAAGTGCTCTGTTAATTATAATATTGTAGAATTTTGATTTATGATTATATTAAAAAAATAAAATATTATACCTCAGATTAGAGAGAAATCTCTTACCCTTCTACTCAAAGATTCTCATAATGTGGACTACATTATTTCTTTATTTCCTGCTCTCCAACCCATCCTTTTCATTTACTCCAAGCTGAAATGTCCAAATGTCCCCTGTTTAACTGTATCATCTGAATGAACCTTCTCTTGAACTTCATCCTATACCTCTCCGTATTATTGCACCAAGATCTTTACATAGTATCACATTTTTGGCCCCCTTTTTTTTGTTTTTAACATTTTATTTTCTAATATTCCCCTCTTACATCCCTCCTACCCAGAGTTGTCCTTTATAATGAAAAAATTTAAAAAGAAGATTAAAAAATAGTTCAATAAAACTAAGTACCTCAACTAAGTTTGATGTTATATTTCTTGTTTCTCATCTATGATCCCCACTTCTGAAATGAAGATGGAAAAGTGCCCTCATATATATGTATGTGTCCATGTGTATATATGTGTGTATGCATATATACAAGCACATATATGTTGTTGTTCAGTCATTTCAGTTGTGTCTGACTCTGTGATTGCATTTGGGGTTTTATTGGCAAAGATTCTGTAGTGGTTTGCCATTTCCTTCTCTGTCTCATTTTTCATTTGAGGAAACTGAAGCAAACAGGGTTAAATGACTTTGTAAGGGTCACACATCCAATAAATGTCTGAGGCCACAGTTAAACTCAAATGAGTCTTCCTAACTCCAAGTCTGACACTCTATCTACTGTACCACCGAGTTCCCTCACGCATATATGCATGCAAAGATACACATATTTGAGATGAAGCCTTGGTACAATGAATCCCAGATATTTTATGCTTTAAAAACATTAATGATTTTGAATAGGTCTTTCTTCTTTATTTATTCTGGTTTTTAGTATTAATTTTTAGAAATGCCTTTTATTTTGTGGCTTTATTTTATATCCTGTTACTTTACTTAAGGCACTTATTGTCTCAGTTTCTTTGTTGATTCTCTAGGATTTTCTAAGCAAACTATCACGTCTTGAACAAATGGAGTAATTTTATCTCTTTTTTGCTTGTCTTCAATTTATTTCTTCAATTTATTTCTCTTGTCTGATCGCTATTGTTGACATTTCTAGATTTATGTGAAATAATAGTAAGGGAAAAGGTCAGCTTTGACTTATAGAACTATTTATTTTAAAGCTTAAAATGTCCACACAATGTGAATTGTTCAGATAGTTATTTTACATGATATTTACAAAAAAAGATTTTTCTATGCCTATGCGTTGTAGTGGAGTATAAATGACTATTGTTCTTTATGAAAGATATATTTTTTGCATCTACTGATATAATCATGAAGTTTGCTTTGTTCCTATTTTCATTTAAGCAATAGAGTAATGTAGCCCTGTTTCCTCCATAAAACACTCAGTGATCAGTAGAAAGAGAAGTGATTTGTTCTCTTGGCCTGCCCTTTCCTTTCCTATCTAAATATGTGACTCTCAGGTCTCTCATTTATCTGACACCCCACAATTTGCTTTTATTCTTTCCCTTGTAACTGTTAATAAGGTATTTATTTATTTTTGGTTCATTTAATTAGCAAATCTGTGAGGTTGTTTAGGGTTTTATTCTTCCTAGCCTCTTTAGAGCTCTCTGTATCTCTTTCATGCATGTGTCTCAGTTGTCTTTCTTAAGATTGTGAGCTCCCCAAAGGCAGGGACCATATCTATCTTGATCTACACAGGAACTTTAATAAGACAGCATGCAGATCAGTGCTTAATAAGCACATTTTAATTGACTAATTTACCATTGCCTTTCATAGATGTTTATTTTTGTCATCATCATTAACAATTACACTTTGAGCAGTGTGATTTACTCCTATAGAGGATGCATCTAAGAAGAAGCTGATCAAAGTTAACTCATTGTTAACAAGTTTAACAGGATTAGAAGATGTGAAGTCTTAGCTCAGGCATTGAAGATCTGCCCCTCTACAAGGTCTACACATTCCCATGGCGCACCACATTGAAGACATTCTGGCATTGATTGTGTCATGGAAACTACACTTGCCTTGGGTACTCTTTGGTTCATGGACAGTACATTAAGGATGATGTATTTACTGCTAGTTTGGGAGCCCCTGAGCTTTACCTACGGACTAGACTTCTAGGAGGGAGAATTAAAGGGAGAAAAACATAGCTGGGAAGAAGAAGAAAAAAAAGATGGGTTATGTATGGATATTGGGACACAATACCAGTGAAAAGGAAACTTGTGCATAAGTGAGGTCCCTCTAAGGATCCAGTGATTCATATGAAGGTGGCAAATGCCCTCAGAAAGTGGAACATCAGGAGACAAAGACAGAATGAAGAGGGATTTCTAGATAAGAGAAATATGGAACCAAGGAACATCATGTGGGGAAGCAAACCTAGACTTTGCTCCTCAGTAATATTGGGAGTTGTAGATTCTATAGTATTTAGTTTAGTTTAGATTTTTTGTGGGGGGCAAGTTGGAAAGAATAGCTCTATATCAAAGCCAAGTTCTTTCTCCTGGGTGAATAGGCAGCAATATAGGTCCATAGGAAGGGTTATTTGACTATTTATCAACATTAATGGAGTTCTCAATTATTCTGATGTTTGGAAGTGACCATGGAGGTCACTTGGAAGATAGGGCTCACCAGATGGAAAGGAGGTTGATTGGATATTGACCTTGAATGTTGTCCCTTAGTAGGAAGACCTCAGGCTTCAGATACCTCCTGAATAGAGATAAGGAGAGTTGGCTTTTTTGTTTTATGGGTCTCAGGATAAGGCTTTTGTGTTTGTGTTAGTGGAATTTCTTTGGTTTTAGTTTTTACAAATGAGATAATATTTATAAACTGCTTAGCAAAATGCCTACCACAAAATAGGTCTTAAATGAATTATTAATTCTTTTTCTTAACTTTCTCTAAAGTGGGAATAAAAAGCCAATCCTGTGTTTTGTGTCTTCACTTGCATGGGAACCAAAATTTCCTAAATATGAGCCAAATTCTACCCTTTTCAGTGTAAAAATCAATTTGGGGTCATGAACAAAAGATACGTGTGTGTGTGTGTGTGTGTGTGTGTGTGTGTGTGTGTAAAAAGCCAGTTGAACCAGAGCCATGTAAACCCAGACGTTCAGTTCTAACTAAGCCTTAGATGACATACCAACCCTGAGATTTACTCTCCCAAATAAAATGCCATAGCAGACAACACAGGAATTAGTTTGAATGACATCTGGTCTAGGAATTAACTTGAATACATGGAATTTTGGCAACCTGAAAACCAAAACCCAGTGTGTCATCCTTGAAAGTGTTAACCATGAATAAAATGGGATTTTGCCTACCATAGGCACAACATGAGCTGCTCCATTTGACCGTTGTTTTCTAGGATTCAGATGATCAGACTGGCATTTTTTTCCCTCATTTCTAGACATGACTATGAATCATACCAGACATTTATTGAGTACCTGCAATGCATTAGGCTCTGCTCAGCAAAGAGAATTGGATGTGAACCTTGCTTGGCGGGTTCACCATCTAAATGGGACAAAGCTAACACAAAGAAAGGATGAAAAAACCCATTAAGAGAAGGGAATTTTTCCCATGGTATAGGGGTTGTTTGTAGCATTACTATTGTTTATGAGGCAATTCAGGCTGCTCTCAGGGTTTCTAAATTAAATTCTAGGGGCATAGCAAATAGACACATAAGAGGTAGAAGTGTTGTTCGTACACTAAAGCCACAGCTAACAGTTCAAAGGGTGCCCTCTCCAGGTAGTTGCTTGAATAGCTCATTGGGATGATTGCAAAGGTTGGGTTGAGCCCTAAGTGATTTATTTAGCCCACTCAAATTACAGCAGTTGCCTTTACCTTAAAATAAATAAATAAATGAATGAAAATTAAAAAAAAACAACAACTATGGATAGTAAACTCTCAGCAATTGTGACCAAGGGAAAGGAGAACTGACAGACACTTTGGATTAATGAGAAGTTAGGGAGATGTTTTAGACAAAATATAAATTTATTACATTCAAGTACAGGAACATGAATAAAGCAAATAAAATATTACCACATGGAGGGTCTGCTCGGGAAATAATCAATAAAAGTAGTTTGTAATCACATCTATATTTCTATGGATTTATTATATCATTAACGTGGGTTTGCCCTCCAAAAAGGTTGACAATTGTAATGGAGATCATAATTCATCCAAGTTTTCTCATTCTGTATAACACTGTCAACTGTCAATCGACAAGTTTTATTAAGTACTTTCTTTGGGCCAGGCAATATGCTAAGTCTTGGGGATACAAAGAAAGTTAAAGATGGTCTCTGTTTTCTAAGAGTCTGTCTAAGTCAACATAGATTTATGAAGTGCTTCCCCGTGTGTTAAGTGCTCAGAAGGGAAGTCCAATTGGGTAGAAATACAGCAAGGTAGCACAGGAGATAGAGTGCCAAGTATAGCATCTGGAGGACTTGGATTCAAAGATGGCTTCAGACATTTCCTAGCTGTGTGAACCTGGGCAAGCCACTTGATCTTGTTTGCTTAGCACTTGATACTCTTCTATCTTAGAATTAATACATAGAAAAAAAGGTAAGGGTTTAAAAAAGAAAAGGAAAAACAAACAGAAAATCTTGAGGAATTTACTTAAGAGGAGAAGATAATATATAAAAGGAATCTGGGAAAATAATGGTGGCCAGAGGAATGAAGATGTCTGACTTGGAGACATGGTAAGGGAAGTCTGGGAGAAAGTTAGTGGTTCAGACTAAAGAGGAGTAAAGACATGGACTCACATTCTAATGTGGGGGGGGGGGGAGAAACATGCAAATAAACCTTGTCTATATCTTCTTGTAAATCCTTCATAAGATGTCCACCCTTCACACTGTGGGCCTTCCATTTTCAATAATTTTCTTGAAATTTTATAGGTACCAACAGAGTAAATGGGCTGGCAATTACCCTCATACTCTCCACCTAACTGGGACAATTAGCACCATTGATTATTTTCCTGAGAATGGCAGCTGCAAAAGTGATTGAAAACTTTTGGCTGTGAAATAGATAATGATTCTTCTGCTATCCTATATCCACTCTCTATTTCCTTAACAACTTCCCTCCCACTCTGCTTCCAATCAATAATTTTAATATTTTCAATGTCAGCATCAGCCCAGCCTACATCCAAATTATCATGATTACTGAATTTATCGGGTCTAAATTCACAGCTTTGCTATGTATAAACTTCTGATTGTCATGGGTAGGGCAGTTAGAGACGACAGAACTTGAATTGTAGGCTGAGTGATTTCCATATAAATTATGTTTTTACCCTGTTAAAGGATTTGGGGAATCAAAGTACCATATGAAAGCAAACAGTTTCTGTTTTTTTTCTTTGTTTGTTTTTATTTTTCCTTCTAGGCCTTGGCCTTACACAATATTTCAGAGAGGATTTGACTTGGTTTTGGGAGAGCAGCCCTCAGATAAGATATTCAGGTAAGTGAATGATTGGGGGCTGGTTTTCTGGTTTCCTTGGCTCTCACAGCTCCTCTCTTCCAACTTTAATTTGTTCCTTAGTTACAAAGGAAGTGATGGAAAATACTTCTTTATAGGGACCTGTGTGCTGATTAAAAAAATAGACAGGAGAATGGTGGAAAGAGGACAATATTTGAAATCAGAAAACCTGGTTTAAAATCCCTGCTTTTTTGTTTTCTTATCCGTATTCTTGACTATGTCAATTCTCCTCTCTTGTCTTGAGTTTTCTTGTTTGTAAAAAATAAGTTGGAATAAAACAAAAGTGAACATGGTATAATTATAATGACTAAACTTGGATCCAGAGAAGAGTTAAAAAAAATAATCCCTTGCTCCTTTCATTATTGGGGTATGACACCAGGGGTGTTAAATATTATATACCCTGTATATTTGTTGATTCTTTTCAACTAAAGCTTTGTTCCAAGATATTATGGTTTATCATATATTGATAAATGAATGTAACATAACAACATAATGCATTATTTAAAATGATGTTCCCCAAGGTCCTTCGAGTTTTAAATTCTGTGATCCCTGATAGTAAAATCTTTTGGTTTCTCTATATTTAACATATTACACATTCAGTAAAAAAAAAAAATGGGCAAAATCCCACTCCACCTTCAAAATCCTCTTAATCCCTGAAACCTTTTCCTCTGTTTCTTGTTCCAGTTACACTAACTTCTGTTTTCCTTCTTACATTTTAATATTATAATTATTGTTGCCCGCTGCTAGGCTTGCAAAACCAGAAAGGAAAAAAAAAAACCCTACTCTAGACTGTCTCTAGTACTAATATTAGTATTGAGCTAATAAATGTTCCCAGATGAAAGTTCTGTCCAGGAACAATCCTTGAGACAATCTCTGATTTTGGATAGGAAGAAAAGAAGATTTTCTCTTCTCTCCTCCTCTGCCAGACATGTCACTTTAAAGCAATTATGTGATTAGGAGACATTGCATATACCCTGCATGGATGCAGATGTACACTCCAGATGGACATGGACACAGATTACTCCAGTGAGAAAGTAATGTCTAATAGAGGGACCTCTGGCAGCAGAGAAGGGATCTAATCATATTAGGGGGGGAAAGCAGACCCTGGGATCCCAGCTTAACAATTCATACCCAGGGCATACTTTCCTGAGGATTCCATATAGAATAAAAAGTTCTTCAATGGAAAGGTACCCAGACCTGGAGACAGGATGTCCTGGATTCAAACCTGACCTCAGATACTTCTGAGCTGGGTGACTGTGGGCAAGTCACTTGACCCCCATTACCTAACTCTACCTGTTCTTTTGCCTTAGAACAAATACTTAGAATGAATTCTAAGACAGAAGGTAAGGGTTATTGTTTCTTTTAAAGGGGGGAGCATGTATTTTCCCTATATGTGTTTCTTACTGTCATTGGACTTTAAGTTTGTGCCTTTCATCCTATACCTGCTGTATTTTCAGAAGGCTGTTCTCCAGGTTTATGAGAAGAAATGCATTTCCTTTTCCAGCTTCATAAATGTCTTTACTAAGAAGTAATTGTGTTTACTAACTGATTGCTAATGATAAGCACACTATTGGAGCTTATGAACTTATAAGTGTTCAAATTATTCATAAAGTCTTTCTAGAATCTGGTAGTAGCTTTCAACTTCTGGGAAGTAGCCAGAAAAGGTGCTATTGTATGTAAAATGCTTTTAAAACTTTAAAGCACTATATAAACAGCAGCAATAACAGTAGTAATAATAGTAGTAGTAGTAGTAGTAGTAGTAGTAGTAGTAGTAGTAGTAGTAGTAGTAGTAGTAGTCATAGTGATAGTAAATTATGCTTTCTCCTAAATATAATCTTGAAATTTCATTTTGTCTTTTTGTCTCCAAAGCCTGGCACTTAGTAAAGGCTTAATATATGCTTGTTGATTGATTGTGATAAATTGTCCATGTGCTACCTAGGACAGAGACTACACACATAATGTGAGTTTGATTGTGAGCAAATTATTTAGCTTCCAGGAAACCCAAGTTTCCTCATCTGTAGAAAGAAGGAGTTGGGCTTCACAAACTCCAAAGTCCCTCCCAGACCTAGATCTATGACCCTCTGTTCATAAAGATAATAACTACCTGAGCCGGGGAGCCTTGTGCACATTTTACATGAGAAATACTTCTCCTCCATCATCTTGATGCTGTGTGAAAGGACAGTCTAGTCCTGTGCAATTAGATCTATAGAGCAGGTATGCTAATGTTAGGCACTCAAAATCTTTGGGAATTGTAGACCCCTGGGAGTCAGTGTGAATCTTAAAATTGCTCAGACTCTACTTCAGAAGATTTGATTAAGCTATTCCCCATTTTCTCTACAATGGAGGTACTTGGTCAGGAATGTATTGAAAACTTTAAAATTACTCCACCCTGCTCAGACAGTGCCTTAGGGGAAGATAAAGTTGTAAAATTCCTGATTAAACAATGAAAAGTCCCCAACTCATACTTATAGTGAAGCAAAAACCCTAAGCTAGGTGGTCTATTTTAGATCTAATACAAAAGGGTGATAAGTACCTATAAAGGTTAAATTAATCACTAAAGGGTCAAGTAACTTACAAAGGGCAAGCTTAGGAAAGAAATATGAAATACGCAGAATATATAATCTAATCAGAAAAGGTGATAACAAAGGAAGATGTGAACTAAGAATGTACAGTCCTGGGGAAAAGTGTCTACTGTGATTGGTAGATGTGAAAATTTAGGGGAGGTGACATAAGAGAAAATTCTCTTTAAAAGGAGGTCAGGAGTTCAGAGGAGGCTCGTTGAACTTAGTTGGAATTAGTTTGGAGGAGCTGGGTCTCTGAACTGAGTTCAGAAGTTGAGGATTTCAGTGAAGGACTGGAGTTTTGCTTTAGGGTGATCTTGTGGTGAGTGATAAAAGACAGACTAGTCTCTCTTAAGGCCCTTCCTACTATTTTCTCTTTCTCTCTCTCTCTCCTTTCACTTAAATTTCTTCATTTGTATTAATTAAAATCTCCATAAAACCCAGCTGACTTGGGTATTTTCATATTTGGGAATTTTTCCCATGGCGACCACTTAGTTTTGATTTTAATCAAGACACTAAAGATTATCTTTACAGTTTTGGCAATTCACAGTCTTGAAACCCACATTTTCACAGTTACATCAGGTACTTTGGAGGACCTACACTCCTGAGGACTCAGAAGAAAAAAATATGGATGCCTTTTGAGGGTTCTGAATGTTAAGTCAGTCCAGCACTGAGAATCTGATCCCTAAATATTATAAGTACCAATTATTTGGCCCCAAATTCCCTATCACCTCTATCCCCAGATCATGATCTGCATAGAACAGAAGTCTGTACATTGAAAATTAGAAGGAAATTTAGAAATTCAGTCCAGGAATTCTTAAAAAGAGATCCATGAAATACATTCATGAACAGATACATGAAATAGATGCATGAATACATGCATGAAATAAACATGACACCTATAGGCATGTGTGTACATATATGAGTAGACATATCTATGTGTGTCTGTGTGATGTGTAGATAGATAAGTATTACAACATTATTGGGTTTTTTGTTGATCCTATGGAATTTTAATATATTTAAAAAGCATTACTTTTATAGGTCTATAAGCTTCAGAAGACTGCCAAAAGGGTTCATGCCACCAAAAAAAAAATGTGAAGTCCTCTGGCTTTAGTTTAACTCCTTTCATTTCACAGACTAAGAAACGAAGCCCAGAGAGTTTAAAAGACTTGTCCAAAGTTGCACAGGTGGTCAATGATAGAGTATCAAACTCTAGGCTTATGGTTCTATAGTCAGGCCCCCTTTTAATCTAGGCTGCCTCCAGGAAGTCATAAACCTTGGAAGTCAACATCTCAACCACACATATTCATTCTAGGACCTTGGAGAGTGGAGGCCCCAGGCAACTGATTCTTCTATCCCACAAATGGCAAAAGCTCATCTCCTGCTCCTGTCACTATTTGCTGACTTCTCTCTCACCACCTGTCTTCTTCACACTTGTATCTTTGTCCAGTTCAGACTTACATCTTCCCAGTTTTTTAATTCTCTTCTGCCCTCACTGTAATCATGCTATTTTAAACAAACATCCCTTAGCTCTAGATCATAGCATATCTTCCCATCTTCTATCATTGCTAGTATAGCTAGACTTACTGTAAAAGATGGATTCCCTAAATTACTTCTTGTTTTCACTGCTTACTTCTTAATTCCCACTACCTCTTCTAGACTTTCTTTATTTGGCTAGCATTCTGCAGCTTCTCTCCTTTTAAAATTCATTCCAGCATCCATTCCTCCCTGTCCAGAGTCTTGTGGCTGTCATCTACTTGCCTCTGGACCACTCTCCTTTCTTTATAAATCAATGCAGTACCTGGCTCACCATTTTCCTCTCTAGTAATACTTGGGGAATTCAGTATAAATATTGAAGTCCCTCCAAGCATTTTGAACCTGTCACTTCGTTACATTTCTTAACTCTCCTGACTCATGTCTTCACTATACTACCCCTACCCAGAGGCATGCACATCTCTTAGATCTCACCATCAATTGTAAGCATACTACCTTCATGATCTTGAGCTCTGAAGTTTCCCAGGCCTGTTTCCCTTCTTTCTATGCTTCATTTCCACCCACCCACCACAGCCAATTCTTTATCTACACTATGATCTCAAGTCCCTGAGTGCCTGTCTGCCTTTCGTTGATATGGTCTCATTTTCCTCCCATTGGAACTATGAACCCTATGTTTGACTAATTCATTTATATAATGCCCTTTACTCTTGAAACCTTTGACTTATTTTCCATCTGTTGCTGGTGCCTTGCCTAAATGGAAAATGGAATATATTATTTTTTCTCCTACATTTTTCCCACCTCTAAATTTTCTATTTTATGTTGAGGTCTCTAGACTACTCATTCCCTGTGACAACATCCAGGGTTAAGTCTGGAGTAATTCTCAAAAACTATTTTTTTAACTCTTACCTTCCAATTTAGAATCAATGCTATGTATTTGTTCTTAGGCAGAAGAACAGTAAGGGCTGGACAATGGGGGTTAAGTGATTTGCCCAAGATCACACAGCTAGAAAGTATCAAGCCAGATCTGAATCCAAGATCTCCTGTTTAGAAGCCTGGATTTCTATCCACTAAGCCACCTAGCTGCCCCTAACCACTCTATTCATCTTCTATGTTGATATTTCCGTACTTGAGAACACCACTGGAAGAAATCATGAAAATGTCATGTCTAGGTCCACAACAAATTTACCTTGTTTAAGCTCAATTGAATTGCCACTGCTGGACAACAATCTTTTTTATAATGGTGCAACAGATACAGCACTAGTCAGAATAAGGAGTAACTGACTTAACTGTGTGACCCTGGGCAATTAATTTAACCTTTCTAGCTCAATTTCCTCAATTGTAAAATGGGGGTAATAACAGTGTCTACCTCTCAGGATTGTTGTAAGGATAAAATGAAATAATATTTGCAAAGCACTTTGCAAACCTCATAGCATTATATAAATTATTACTGTTATCATTATCATTACCTAATTTACCATATATCGTATTCCTTCTACAGGCTGATGTAAACTTGCTCTTCTAAAGTCCCCAATGTCTCCTATATAGTGCTTTCAGCAACTATCCTATTTTTCTTTACTAAAAAATTTCAACTAGCCCTTATGAAATTCCTGAATCTCTTATTCCATACCGTACACCCTTCTACATCTGCATTTGTCCCCTTCTCTTTTGTTCAAGTCTCAGGGGAAGAAGTGGTCCTGGCCCCTTTCCTCCTCAAAACCAAACCCTTTATTTGTATCCTTGATTCCATTTCCACTAACCTTGCTCAAGAGTTTGATGCATTAATCATCTCATCCATTTCTCCTTATGAACTGGTTCTATTGCTGTTGTATATAAGCAAATCCAGGCCTCCTATATGCTTAATAGTGAGTTAAACTTCACCCTGATGTCCCCTCAGACTATTGCCCTATAATTCTGCCCTTCATTAGCAAGCTCCTCAGGTGCTCTAAGTAAATTGTTTTGTTTCCTAACCACTTATTACTTGACTTTAATGGTCTAGCTTCTGATCCATATTCAATTGAAACTGTTCTCTTCAAAGTTACCAGTTAATGACCAACTATCTCTTTAATGCTACACTATGTCCAACTCTTTGTGATCCCATTTTGGGGTTTTCTTGTCAAAGATATTGGAGTGGTTTTCCATTTCCTTCTCCAGATAATATTGCTAACTGGCTTCTGACTGTTTCCATTTCAATATTTCATCAGTATCTCAAACTCAACATATCCAAAATAGAACATCTTTTCTTCCAACCTAATTCTTTCCCAGCTCTGAAGTTTTGTATTTCCTACAAGATCTCTGGAATCCTCCTAATGTCCCAGGATTGAATCCTTGGAATCATCCTTGACTGTTCTTTGCTATTCACTTAGCATAAGTCATCATTTGCTAATTCTGATCCCCTTATTTTCACAGACACCAAACTAGTTCAAACATTCATTATTTTTCAACTGAACTCTTGTTTCAACTGAACCTTTTAGATGTAATAACCTCTTACTTCTGCTCTACCCTCATCTCCTCAAATCCATCATCCACATACACACATAAACTACCAAAATAATCTTCCTTAAGACCTAGACCTCACAGGGTTTCTCCCTTGTTCAAAAATCTTCAGAGCCTCCCTGTCACTTCTAGGATGAAATACAAGCTCATTCTTTTGAAATCTCAGGCCCTCTATCATATGCCTTTATAGCATAATTTTACTTTGCCTTTTCTCATACAATCTGTGCTTCAGCCAAAATGTATTGTCAGCCATTTCCTAAACACAACTTGCCATATACATTCTTGCCCCTCCATGCCTGGCATCTGCTCCTTTCTCATTTCTACCACTTAGAACCCTTATTTTCCTTGGAAGCTCCACACACATATCTCTACTTGTAGGAAGGGAAAGGAATAAGCATTTAAAGGCATTTATATGTTACCTACTATGTGTTAAGCTCTTCGCTACACACTTTTATAAATGTTTTATTTCATTCCCACAACAACCCTATTATTATCCTTTTATAGGTAAGGAAACTGAGGCAAATAAAAGGTAATTGACTTGTCCAGGGCCATAAAAATAGTGTCTGAGGACACATTTGAGTTCAGGTTTTCTTTACTCAACGTCATGGCTATTTCAGGAGTTTTCCTGATTCCTAACAGTAGTTGCTCAATGCTTAAATTTTGCCTCATTACTCTATATATATGTATTTCCTATATTCCACACTACCCAAATGGAATATGCACTATGTGAAAAGAGAGGCTGTTTCATGAGGATTCTAGCACATAACAGGTATATATTAATGAGTCTTCATTGAACTCAAATTTCCTATAATTTCATGACTGTCCACTTCATCCTATTTACTCTTCTCCAGTTGTTTTTCTTCCATCTTATCTTTTTGCCTCTCAATACCTGGCCTTGCTCTTTCCTGATCCTTTTGTTTTTCCTTCTCTGTGAAAGAGGAAAAGGTACAGAAGTTCTGACCTGATGAATAATGAAACAGCCCTGGGGCATCAACATACTTGTAGTCTTAGAGGGGGAAAAGGTTTGGCCTTGGATTCCCTTAGGATTTGAGTTCACTTAAGTTTATTCAGAAAACTCAGAGCTTGGAGACTCTCCTTTAATAAGCTGGTCCACTCCCAGCCCATTCCCCACTCTACAGAGACCCATCAACTCTAGTCATTTTTTCCTGCCTTGTCTAAGTCTTTTAATCTTGCTGGGCACTCAGCCCACAGCTCTTTCTGTTCCTTGAGTTAGCACCTGCCTTTGTCACAGAAGTTCACTCATAAACCTGGTCCATGGCTCCAGGACTGAGTCATAGTATCATCTCTTCACTGTGCCTTGAATTTTCTCTTTTGCCTCTTTGTTGACAGTCCAGGACAGACTGCCCTTTCTTAATGGGATTGGCCCAGGGCTGCTTTGAAAGATTTGTGTAGCATGAAGCTCTAGAGGTACTTTTCAATGTTGTCTTCCTTGTACCCTGACTGGGATACCAATGTCTAGAAGCTATTCTAACAATTTTGTTTCTCTGGGCTCAAACTCTTTTCTATTGATTATCCTCTCCTTTGTCTGAAGTAGGAAGGGACTGAGAAGATTAGCTGTGATTTTTGAGAAGCCCTTTTCTGGAAGTTCTAACCTAGCCTTGATTATTTTCAGTTGCAAAGATTGTATAAAAACTGGGCCAATCTCCAACCTTATCCAAAGGGTTTAATTGGGTCACCACCACATGCATCAGGATCCTGAACTGAATTTATGTACAAAAACTCCCATATAGTAAGTGGTCAACTCTTACTCTCCCAGCTTAACCAGCTTGCTTTATTTGTTTTTATTTTTTTAAGCCCTTACCTTCTGTCTTGGAACCAATACTGTCTCATTCCCAAGGCACAAAAGTGGTAAAGACTAGGCAATTGGGGTTAAGAGACTTGATCAGGGTCATATAGCTAGGATGTGTCTGAGGTCAGTTTTTGAAACCAGGATCTCTGGGCTCCAGGTCTGGCTCTCTATCCACTGAGTTACCTAGGTGCTTCACTAGCTTGCTTTAAAACTGAAGTGCTTAACCTGGTTTTGATGGAGTCTATGGATAGATTTCATGAGGCTAGGGCCAAAATTCATCTTTATTTACTCATGTTTGGTTTCCTTTCTAATCCTACCTGACACAATTCAAACATTCTAAGAAGGGGTCCATAGTCTTTACCAATTGCAAAGTAGTTCATGACACAAAAGGTTAAGAAGCCCTACTTCAGAGGGACCCAGGTTCCAAATTTGTGTTCCCAGTAATCACGGTGAGATGAAATCAAATCAGTGATCATTTATTAAGCATCAGTTTTGTGACTGGCTCAGTGCTAAGTGGTAGGAATATAAAGAAAGGGGAAATAGTCCATATTCCCAAGAAACCTACATCCCAGTGGAAGAGAGAATATGTGAAAAGTGTTTATAGACTATCTGCATATATACCTACATATATATTTTTTCATATATATATATATGCATATATATATATATACATGTATGTGTATATAAAGGAAGAGAAGAGACAGAGAGAATGAGAAAGAGGGGGATATTATCTCATAGATAATTCACTAATATGAAGAGGGGCCAGGGAAGGCTTCTTGTGGCATTTTAGCTGGGGCTTAAAAGAAACCAGGAGGCAAGATTAAAGAGGGAGATATTGCTGGCATAAGGGACAGAAAATGAGATCTGAATCTAGCAATGGAATGTCTTGTGCAAGAAGCAGAAGGAGGAAACCAGAGTCCCTGAAACTTGGAGAATACAAACTGGAGCAAAGTGTAAAAAGTCTGGAAAGGTAATAAGTTATAAAAGGTTCTAAGAACCAAGCAGAGATTTCTACCCACCCCTGGAGACAATAGGGAGGCATTAGAGTTGATTGGTTGGGGAGTGACCTGGATAGACCTGCTTTAGGAAGATCAATTTGACAGCTAAGTAGAGGATAGAGAGACAAGAATGTCTTGAGGAAGGATGGCCAGCTAGAAGACTATCTCAATAGGCTAGGCATGAGATAATGAGGGTCTACACTAGGTGGTGACAGTATCCAAGGAGAAATGGGAACATAGATGAGAGATGTTGCCAAGGTAGACTAAAAGACTAAAAAGGCAATAGATTGAATATAGTAGGGTGAGAGAAAATGAGGAGTTGAAGATGGAAAAAGAAGAGCTGGTAGCTATGCATTATTGATCTTCACAATTTTTTTTCCATGTTAGGTCATGGTTGGAGGGGTGTGTGTGTGTGTGTGTGTGTGTGTGTGTGTGTGTACATTTCTATGGCAAGCTCTTGCCTTTGATAAAAGAGCTCGGTGCTTTGGAAGAAGTATTGGAAAGTGAAGTGTAGAACTCTAGGAGAGGCTGCAGTAACCCATAACAGCAATGATCACTGGTAGTTAGAACAGAAGGTTTAGCTTGGGAAGGCATTCCAGGGTCTCCCACAACTTCTTTCTTGTGAATTGTGATATTTCTGAAGACAGTCTTGCCAAATTTGTAAGAAAAGAAACAGATGAGTTTTCAGAGAACACAGCTTTTCCATGGTTGTTTTCTCTATACTTGGTAATTGCGGCCACTGTGAAGGTTTTGCCACCAAAAGGGAGATCCCAGAGTTTCATTATCATAGTCATACAAAT